>NC_091125.1:164960396-165260396 GCF_040183065.1 Periplaneta americana
TAAAATTATCACTGATGATCCCCAATATTTTCATCTACATATGGAGTTAATCTTATCAAAATAATATTGGACAAAATTTTGTACGACGTCAACAAAAGTGATATTCCTCGAAAGTTACTACAGTTAGTCTTGTCCCCCTTCTTAAAAATAGGTACGATTATGGTCTTCTTCCATTGTTCTGGTACAATTTCCTTTTCCCAAATTGCAAGTACAAGTTTATAAATTTCGCTAGATAATGTGCTTCCATCCTCTTGTATTAATTCTCCTGGAATTTGATCGATACCTGGAGACTTGTATTTTTTCAGATTTTCTATCGCAATTTCGACTTAAGAAAGTGTGGGTTCAGGTATAAATGGCTCAGCAGTTTGCATTTCAATTTCGTCCCGATCATTTCTATGTGACCTATGTATATTTAGTAGTTGTCCAAAATAGTTTTTCCATCTGTTCAGGATTGAATGAGAGTCTGCAAGCAAGTCACCATTCTCACCCTTAATCACGGTTACCCTTGCCTGATATCCATTCTTGATTCCTTTATGCCCTTATATAAATCTCTAATGTTTTTATTTTTACTATTTTTTTCTATCTCACTCAGTTTTTCCTTCAAGTAATCTCTGTTTTTATTCCTAAGCGTACGACTTGCTTCCCATCTTTTATTGAAATAATTATCTCTATTCGCCTCAACTGGATCCTGTAAGAATTGCAATTTTTGCCTTTTTCCTTCTTTCTAGTACCATGCAACAATCTTCATCAAACCACGGTTTCTTTTTCTTAGTTTCATAATAACCTATGCTCTGCTCAGCTGCAATTTTGATATTATCTCGGATATTTTCCCACATGCTATTAACATCGAGCTCTTCCTCAACTTCGTCGGAACTTGCTAATACGGCAAACCTATTTGAAATTCCGACCTGATAATGTTGCTTAGTTTCCTCGTCCTTAATTTCGGAATATTGAATCTTCTAATATTAACTTGTTGCTCTACTCGCTTGGCTACTGATAGTCTTTCTCTTAGTCCTGTAATTACCAAATAATGGTCAGAATTACAGTCTGCCCCCCTGAAGGTTCGAATGTCTACTATACTAGTATGTCTTCTTTTATTTATCGAGATGTGATCTATCTGGTTATGTGGCAATTCATCTGGAGAAGTCCAAGTGTATTTATGTATATCCTTAAGGGGGAATGTTGTACTTTTGACAATTACATTTTTTGATTGGCAATTAAATTTTATTACGCTGTTATAACGTTTAAATGCACTTTTCATTTCATAGCATAAACGTTAAATTAAAATGTTTATTTTAAATAGAGAGACAGATAGGGATAATCCTGTAATAAATCAATATGTTCTTATTTCTCTGTGTCATAAATCTTGCAGATCTGTCTTGACATGTAATTAAATACATCCGCCATGTACCCCGCTCACGAGACTTCGTACCAAACCAGAATTTCTGGGAAAGAATAATGGAATCCTTAACAAAACGACCATAAATTTCATCTCGTTCCAGGTCAATTCCTCTGTCAACAAACATCTGTCACTCTCCAGCAATAGGAATTGAGTTTGGTTACTAGGGTAATAGAGCTACACCACGGAACTGTGGGGGGGGGGGTAAATGTGCCATCCCATTCTTCATAACTCACTTCTGTGTTTTAAAGATTTCTATTCCTCATTTCCAAAACATTAAACATTCTGCCTGTAGGAATAATGTTCTAAATCAATGTTACATTCCTACGTTTACAGTTCTACCTTTTGTGTTTGTAAACATTGTAATCCGAAACGGAAAAAAAAACCCATGTGACCTAATTTAATAAGTACCGTGGATTAGTGTATTGTGATACAAGTGTGGTATGTGTATTAAAGAATCGAGGAAAAGTTTGAAAAAAAAAAGACACGAAATCGTTTTTTCTTCTATTTCCGATATTCTGTGACGCATTTACCTGGCATATTGTATACTACAGTGGTGGGCAAAATGAACGCAACCCACAAGACAGGATTTAAATGGCAACTACATACTGTGGGAGGGGTTGCACTCTACAGTGCAGTGACGGATTTACAGACAGTTGCGCCACTATACTCCTTCCTACCATATGTAATTGGAATAATAATAATAATAATAATGGCTTAATTTAACCTGGCAGAGTTAAGGCCGTAAGGCCTTCTCTTACACTCAACCAGGATTAAAACTTGCTTACACAGTTGAACATAAAACTAGATCAGAATTAAATAATTACATACTGATACATAATGAGATCAAAAGAGGTAGTTACATAAAATTACCTCATAAAATAAAAATAAACATAGTGAAATACATATTAATTTGTTACAAACAAATACGAATCACATAAAAACAGAAGCCGATAATTCAATAAAAAAGAAAAATGTGCACAGTAAAAATAAAAATAAACACATTAGTATATATATTTGTGTTAGATTACAATTAAATAGGATTTAGATAATTAAACCAGAAACCGACAATTGAATAAAATGTACACAAAAAATATATTAATAATAAAAAAACAACATAGTGGGATACATATTGGCGTTAAGTGATAAATAAACACAATTTAGATAATAAAAATAAGAAACAAAATAAATAAAAATAAATATAGTGGAACACATTTGCAACGCGTTAGGTCTGGCAACTCATCATAAGATAATTTTCTAATTTACATTTAAAGGAAATTAAAGTTCTGCAGCCCTTGACTTCAGGCGGCAGAGAATTCCAGTGACGAGAAGTAGCAACAGTGAAAGATGAAGAATAAAGAGATGATGTGTGCAGTGGTATTTCTAGCGTGTTATCATATTGTGACCGAGTATTTAAGTTATGGTACCGAGAAAGACTGTGGAATCGGACAGATAAGTAAGAGGGAGTAGAGGTGTGCAAAATTCGGTATAAGAGAGAAAGGGAATGTAACTTTCTCCTCTCATTTAACCTGAGCCACAATAATTCATCGAAAGGGGGCGAAATGTGATCGTAGTAGCGGACATTACAAATGAAACGAACACACGCATTATGAACACGCTGCAGTTTCTGGGATAAATCCACCCTGAGATGACTGAATAAAGCGTCACAATAATCGAAATGAGGCATAATAAGAGTCTGTACAAGCGTCTGCTTTAATTTAGCTGGATAGTGGTACAATCTTTTTAATGAGTGAAGAGTGGAAAATACTTTCTTGCATGTGAGTTTGATATGCGTGTCCATTCACGTGATATTTAATTAATAATTTTTCAAAGCAATTTCTTCGAAATTGGGATTTATATCTGTGCATGCTATTTTCAGTTGTGCAAGGAGATGAGCATCGTTTAAGCAGGATCTGTGGCTGGACTTATAAATTTCATTTTAGACAACAGCTGTACGCACTGGTAGGCTGATGAATACATACCGTCATTTCCTGGAACACAACTATGGTCCACGATACAACCATTCAAAGAGCATTGTAGAAGTAACATAGGCCGTTCGTTGATAGCTGCAGTGACTTGAATTCAAACTACAGTACAGCAAGAATATAGATAAACGAGGTACTACGTTATGGAGTACAAAATTTGAATAGTTGTATCGTGGACAGTAGTTATGTTCCAGAACCATAGTTATGGGAAATGACGGTACTCATTATTTTTGAAGCAAACTGTCTAAGCAGTGGATATGTAGTGCTGGACATCTTTTAAAAAATTTTAGCCCCCAGTAGACCTTCACACTCTGCTTTCAAGAAGCCATCATTCTGCAAATCCAGTACCTCTAACTGCAATTCTGGGATAGCATTTTCAATTTAAACATGAAAAGGAGTGGCAAAAATATTGAAATATTTCTCCATCCTTTGAAAATCACTGAATCTGTATTCTTTGAACTCGTATAACAGGTGATCTATTTCAAGAATGCACATATTTAAGTTAGCGTCCTGAATATTTGTAACTGATCCTAAACATGAGAAATGAAAGAACCGCCTTTCTTGTAAGTGTGATATCCTCTCGATTCATATGATTCTGCGAAAGACATTGTATCACTAATAAAGCTCCGAAGTACAGCAGTCCACTATAATCCGCCACGTACACGCGTAGTATTTTCATGGAGTGGGGGAAGGGGAAGGTAGGGGGTAAGTTTGATGCTTCGCTGAGGTCTGACGTCACTACGGCAATGCCGCAGGAATGCTCGCCATTGATATACTACTTTCAAAGATTGTTACTTTATTTAATTGAAATAAATAAATTAAAGAATAATATGTTTTAACTTCACTTTTAAACGAACATGTAATAGTTATTTACGTAACAAGATTGTTATGTAGAGCTTAACATGGAATTTAACTAAACGAGCGACATATACAGTGTGTCCCAAATTGATGTATACAAATTTTGAAACATTATTTCTCAGCAACGAGATGAGACAGAAATATGATTTTTGCGGTTTTGTATTCCTTAAACCGGTACATGTTTAAAATGGTTCCTTACGCCACAGTACACTCCCAACAACGACGTACAACAGAGCGACATACCACTGTTACTCCTGGAAGATTGACGGCCTCTTCTTGAAAGACGTATGGGTTTTCGTTACACACAATTGTGCCGGTTAATTGTGCCATTAAGTTTAAATGTGGCTTCATCTGACCAAAAATTAAGTCTTGAAAATCTTCCCTTTCATCACACATGTTCAAAAACCACTCACAAAATTCCAGTCGCCTATCTGGGGCGTCCTCATTTAGTGCGTGGACAAGTCTCGGAATGTAAGGCTTCCATTTCTGAGCTCGCAAAATTCGATGAACACTGGATTTGCTGATACCAATCTCACGAGAATATTGCCTCATTGACTTCTTTGGGGGTTGTGCAAAAGCCTGCATGACTGCCTCAACACTCTTGTTATCGGTGGAACTTCTCTTTCTTCCGCACCGCCCTTTCAGCACATCTTGCACCGTTCCGTCGACTTCAAACTTGTCTCGGATTCTTGTGATAGTTAATCTTGTTGGTGGTTGTGTTCCAAATTCAACCCTCCAACGTCGTTGAACCTCAACCAATCAGCTTACTCCAAGTGTTGCTAAAAGTGTGGGAAGGTTGGATTTCTTCCTTGAAAAAAAGTGAAAATGTGTCGAAATTCAGAAGTATGGACGTGAAGTGGCAGATTATTGAGATGTGGATGAATGACTTGAGGTAATATCTAACTCTATTCCAAAATTCATTGATATAAATAAATCCATTTTGGAATAATTAATTTTTTCCCAAAAAAAATATAATTTTTCAGTAAGTTTTCATAAAAAAAAATATTACATAATCCACAATTTGAAAGATAGACAGATTGGATTTGCAGTAAAAACTTCATATTTCACAGGTCCCTGTATAAACATCAGGGGGTTTCACATAAGTATCAGGAAAGGAGTGAAACATCTCTTTCGAAGGGGTGTCCTTAAACTTTTGATAGAACATGCACTTTGATTTGTTCACCATTGGAATCAATGTACTTATTTATTTGTTTATTTATTTATTTATTAAATTATTATTTTGTTTATTCATTTATTTATTTATTTGTTTATTCATTTATTTATTTATTCACTTATTTGTTTATTTATTTCCTTCTTTATTTAGTTGATTTATTTATTTATTTAACTATTTTCTTACTTATTTATTTGTTTATTTATTTGTTTATTTATTTATTTATTTGTTTATTTATTTAGTTGATTTGTTTATTTATTTGTTTGTTTATTTATTTGTATATTTATTTATTAATTTAGTTGATTTATTTATTTATTTATTTATTTATATATTTACTTATTCATTTTTGTTTATTTATTTACTTACTTACAAATGGCTTTTAAGGAACCCGAAGGTTCATTGCCGCCCTCACATAAGCCCGCCGGCGGTCCCTATCCTGTGCAAGATTAATCCAATCTCTATCATCATATCCCACCTCCCTCAAATCCATTTTAATATTATCCTCCCTTCTACGTCTCGGCCTCCCTAAAGGTCTTTTTCCCTCCGGTCTCCCAACTAACACTCTATATGCATTTCTGGATTCGCCCATACGAGCTACATGCCCTGCCCATCTCAAACGTCTGGATTTAATGTTCCTAATTATGTTAGGTGAAGAATACAATGCGTGCAGTTCTGTGTTGTGTAACTTTCTCCATTCTCCTGTAACTTCATCCCGCTTAGCCCCAAATATTTTCCTAAGCACCTTATTCTCAAACACCCTGAACCTATGTTCCTCTCTCAGAGTGAGAGTCCAAGTTTCACAACCATACAGAAGAACCGGTAATATAACTGTTTTATAAATTCTAACTTTCAGATTTTTGGACAGCAGACTGGATGATAAGAGCTTCTCAACCGAATAATAACACGCATTTCCCATATTTATTCTGCGTTTAATTTCCTCCCGAGTGTCATTTATATTTGTTACTGTTGCTCCAAGATATTTGAATTTTTCCACCTCTTCGAAGGATAAATCTCCAATTTTTATATTTCCATTTTGTACAAACTTGTTTATTTATTTATTTTCTTACTTATTTATTTATTTGTTTATCTATTTATTTATTTATTTATTCATTTATTTATTTAATCTGACAGGATTAAGACTATAGGACTTTCTCTTCCATCCTACCTGATAACACATACAAATATAACACATATACACGGTGACAAAAAAAAATTCTCACTGACTAAAAGCCATTTCAGAATTAGTTGCATCTATACAATTTACCGTTTGAGAGTAAAAGTTAAGTGGCAATAGCCATTTCCAAATACAAGAAATGTTTCAGCAAAGTACCAACACGCAACACCTATATCACAAACGTGTAAGTTTAAAATCGGCCGTCAGTAATGTAATGTATGAGTGAGTAGACGTATAGATTAATTTATTCCTTTCAAATATATGCCTGCAACCCCGAGCCCTTGTATCCATTCATCATACGAGAGACAATAACTCACGCGAATTAAAATTTTGATGTTCGCCGGGGGGTGGGTTCACATATTAAAATCACACGCATTACGTCAAACCTGAAGCAGGTGGGATGCAGTGGAATGTAAGGACACTATCAAGAGAAGATATTCATGTTCTCTTGTTGCTATGGTAACGTTGATATGACAGATTCGATTTTAACTAATGACCAAAGAAGAACAAGTGAAGGTTTGCTTTCTGGTCTGAAGATGAACGAATAGCCGATATCATTCAAAGAATGGCTTTCAACCTAATAATGTGAAATGATCGAAATAATGTTAGTTTTGTCCCTCAAATGTGCAGAAATTCGATCCGAACAAATGTAACATTGTAAAATTCCTTTGCATTTGTCAACTATTTTGTATATGGATCACGGCCTACTGAAACAAGTTGTGGTTTTATAAATGTTTCATGACTTACTCTACATTAGACAATTTAAATAATAATTTCAGTCAATCAAAAATTATCTTACATGTGCAAAATCATTACCAACTGCTGTTGAGTAGTTAAAATAGTGCTAACAGATGTTATAGTTTGATTATTTTAAACAAAATTATCTATAGTAATATCACAAGATGTCTGAGATTTGCTTGTATTTTTGTTATCAGTTGATTGTAGGATGAAAACACAGCTTATTTTGTGTAATTTCCTAAATTTAATCAATAAGATCATTTATGTTCTCTTTTGAACGGTATACACCATTTTAAAATAATTCAATACACAAACAAAACTATTACATGAAATGCTCAAAAATTTTTGTAGCTTTAAGCTCGATTCACATTATACGTCACATCACCGTCACGGACCATCACCGTCCAATGCAAACTCATTCACATTTATCGGCAACTGACCGTCAGTTTGCCGCCATCAAGACTGTAGGAACTGTGCTCTCGAACGATGCCGATATTTAGCAAACAAAAACTTGCGATGATTGCTGTCTTGTTGGACGAAGAAGAGGCCGAAAGAAGAAAACGAAACAGAATATGGATGAAAGAAATGCTCAGAAAGAGGAATATAGGTGAATATCATACACTATACCGACAGTTGGAGGATGATGAAAGTTGCTTCTATAAGTATTTTAGAATGTCAAAATATCAGTTTTATATTTTGCTTAAAAAATAGAAATACAAATACAAAAACAAAACACGACATTTAGAGAAGCAATTTCAGCAAAAGAAAAGTTGATGGTTTGTTTAAGGTAAGTCCTTCTAGATTGTAGTCTAAACAATGAAATGGAAAAGCAATTATGTCAATTAAAACAAATTATTGTTTGTCATTCCTTGCATAAAATCACTCACAGGAAAACGTTAATTATTCCACAGGGGAAAATTGTTAATAGTAGGTTTGAACTGATGATATTCCTGACACGTGTGATGGTGTAGGCGACGGTGTTTGCATAGTTGTCAGATCATGTGACGTAGTTGAGGTCGTCCGATAAGTAACCCTAACTGTTTGCAGCTGATTGTGTTGCAGCACGGGATGCTGATAGTGAGCTGGTGGTGCTGAAGAAATCGAAGGCTGCCCATTGTTTTGGGACTGGAACATCCTTTCTTGAATTTCTTCGTATTCAAGATTAGAAATTATATTGACAATTTTTTATTTTGCCAGATTTTGTCTTAATGGTGAGAATTGTTTCACTGTGGCAGCTATGCCGTTGAAAAATGCATCTATTGGGTCCGCACTGCAGGTAGACGTCAATTGCTTTTATTTTTCATTGTTTTCTAATAAATATTTCAAAACGAGAGATGACGCTGTTTCCTTCTCCTGCACCTTTTTCTTTAGACGCCTTTGTGACCTTGTAACTAGAGGATCAGTGTTCTTGCTTCTGGCAGTACTGATTTTCTTAAGTCCTGTGGATGTGAAGCAGCAATCTCTGCAGTCTCTTCATTTGTATCATTGTTCAAACTTTCTTCTTCTCCTTGATTGTTCGAATCGTCACTGCCTTGAGGTTCAACGTTTCCTATAGTTTCTCTTTCTTTAATAAACGGGATCAGAAATAACATATAATCTTCATATTTCCATTTTTTTTCGGTGTTGGTTGCCTGTCCGCTCTTAGTCTTCCTCTTTTTTAATGCCTTTCTAAACTGATCCCTTAATGAAACCCACCTCACTTTGCATTCTGGACCTGAAAAGATTGAATCGGCCTCATTCATCACCGAAATCATATTCATAACAAATCAGTAATACATATACAGTCACCATCTAGTTCGCAACAATAGAACAGACCTTCGGATTTCAATCAAAGGATACTAGCAATATGACCAAAGATGTTAAAGCGAGTATAAATAACAGGGAGGAAGAAGAAAGCATAAACAATTCACGCTATCAAACCGTCCACGTCACATCAAAACATTCTCCTCGAGAATCCCAGACGGTCCGTGCCGTTGATGGGCTGTGACGTTGCCTGTATATGTGAACGCTACCATACAAAACGCATTGTACAATGTTTTGATGCAATGCTGCTGGTCCGTGCTGTGACGGTGATGTGACGTATAATGTGAATCGAGCTTTATTCTCTTCAGCTGTAATCAACAATAACAACAATCCAGGTTGCTAGGCGATGACAGAAAAGAAAAGATGCGAAAGCAAATAAATGAGGTGTATAAACAATTGAATACTCTTTCATATTTAAATACAAAAATATAGGAGTGCCATTTGAAATTTCAAAGTGGGGTGGTTGGGGGTGGGGGTAAAATTTAAAATGTAATTAAGCCTAGTTTCAGACTTCCCCCTCAATATCTAAATTGACGAATTTTTTTGTTTAAATTGAATTCAATTTAAATAATTAGCTATTTAGACTGAGAAGTTTTGAAATGAAATCCCTATATAAATTATAAGCAATATAAAACATTTACTCGTATATTTGAAACAACCTTAGTTACAATATTTAGACAGTCGTATATTTTCGCACGAGAAAAATTTCTAGAATTAACGTTTTGTATCTATGAAAGAATGTTCATAAACGTTCATTCCATAACAATTTCGTTCCCTTAAAAAAATCTGTCAAATGAAATGACATTTCCTGTTTTATTAGTAACGTAAAAATACACACTCCAGTAAACAAATACTGTTTTTCAAACTATTGTTAATCTTACTTCTGTCCCAGCAATAAATATTGTTACGTCATGTATATTTCGACACATTGATCACTTAAATACAATGACACGCTCTACAAAACATTTTTTTGCCCACCGGCTCAAAAATATTCCTCCACATATTTCATTGTCTAGTTATTGATTGCTGCATGCGATATGAAATGGATTGTTGACCCGGTAACCATGGTTTCCAGATCGTACGTTCACAAGCGACGTATCACAAATAAAAATCCGTCCATCTATACTTAAATGACAAATTCCCGTGATGTATGTTGACTGATGTTTCAGTATATTCAAAAGCATGCATTATTCTATCTGCCCTTCTCGTTTATTATCCCTGTATGGTTCACTAATACGGTAATTACTTCAAGAATAAAATGTCTCTATCACATAAAATTTTAACTACAGTAGTTTACCTTCTTCACAAAAGGTGACCACTACCGCCACTGTAGTTGAATAAGGAGGTGGATCTCATTTTACAAAAATTGTGGATATGCTTAAGAATGAAATAAGTGTAATACTATTTATATATTATATTATTATATTTACATACGAGCTATTACATATGAAATCGATCAGTAAAAAACCTCGCATTTTTTAATACTCTAATTTTTTTCCCTATTTATACAAGGTGCTGAGGACAGTGCATTTTCAAAAATATGCTATCGAACGTCAAACGGTTTTCGTACTATTGAGCGACAAATTTAGCGTATTTTATAAAAACAAACCTCTTTCAGCACTCAGAACTCTGGAACCATTTACTGCAGAACATTGAACGGGAGCTCATTTTGAAGCTGACATTTGGTAGGTTATGTTAAGAATTAATCCTTATTTTTATTGTACACAGAGAGACAGATAATCTGATTTTACTTACTTTTAAGCTTTTTGCCCATTTGTAAAAATGTAAAAAATATTGAGGAAAAACCTTGCATTATTAAGAGGGACTTCGGCATTGTTTGCTTAGTGGTACGGCAATAAGTTTCGAGGGTATTAAATCAATTATTTTCACACGCCTGGATTTCAACGGCGCAGTACCCCACGCACTGGCCGAGAGCTGAAGATACGCGAGCATTGGGCGTCATTTTACTCCTGTGTTTATGAAAACTTGTGATAAAGCTAGTCCAGCTATGCGCTACTAGACGAAACATCACGTGTTAGTCTCCTAACCTTGCTTGTCTCGGCTAACTCCCGCCTCACAGTCAGCTGGTTAGTTCACGCGCGTACTATTTATTTTCTTTATTTAATATTTTCAATGCTTTCTTATCAACGTGTCATCAGTAAAAAAATGTGTTTATTTGTACTTTCAATACGGAATCTAACAATATATTTTTAAAATATTTTTTCGTGGTCAAAGATGTCTTAATGAAGAAAAAGCTAAATTTCTCCATTTCCATAAAAAGTAAGAAAAACTGTTTACATGTCAATATAAACTTTAATTTCGCAGCATCAAAATAAACCATGATTTTGATCCTTGGGTGAAAGGGTTTCGGAGCCACAACAGTTTAAAGTTGCTAATTTTATGAATATACGATACATTTAAATATTTTTAATTTAAACGCTATGAAGTTCTGACGCCTCAAACTTTGCACAAAGCATTGTATCACAGTTGTCAACGGACAGAAAAAGTTTCATTGTATTTAAAAATTGTAAGGTCAATTTTCTCTATATTTCGGTCGATTTGAGATGGAATAGCCCATATTTAAAAATGACTTTTAAAGAACCAGGAGGTTCATTGCCGCCCTCACATAAGCCCGCCATCTATCCCTATCCTGTGCAAGATTACTCCAGTCCCTATCGTCATATCCCACCTACCTCAAATTCATTTCAATATTATCCTCCCATCTACGTCTCGGCCTATCCAAAGGTCTTTTTCCCTCAAGTCGCCCAACTGATACTCTACATGCATTTCTGGATTCAGCCGTACCTGCTACATACCCTGCCCATCTCAAACGTCTGGATTTAATGTTCCTAATTATGTCAGGTGAAGAATAGAATGCGTGCAGTCATAGACTTGTATGCCAGACAAAAATCTTCAGATTCAGTATTATTTGCATGAATATTTGTGATCTCATTGGAACCTTTTGTTTCAGAGTCCTAAAATACTGCTTAAAAACCTTTTAAAGGGAAAAAAGGGAAATATGCGCACTTAACATAAAAAAATTGCTGTAAATAGCTTACAATATAAAATTGCAAACCAGTATATAAGAACTATGAAATCAATCGTCCCTGCAATACTGGGTGTTCAGTTCAAAGTGTGTCATGGCTCGCTGTATGCCGTCATATGGCTAGTCGATGAGCTTAGAGAATTCAATATTCCTACACTTCCGCAGAGGCGTATTACCTAAATGCGAGAGAAGTTGCCTAGCAAGTACGGCGTTCATTCTTGAGAGTACTTACTGATATGGTCCACACCTGTGGAGTAACGGTCAGCACGTCTGGCTGCGAAACCAGGTGGCCCGGGTTCGAATCCCGGTCGGGGCAAGTTACCTGGTTGAGGTTTTTTCCGGGGTTTTCCCTCAACCCAATACGAGCAAATGCTGGGTAACTTTCGGTGCTGGACCTCGGACTCATTTCATCGGCATTATCACCTTCATATCATTCAGACGCTAAATAACCTGAGATGTTGATACAGCGTCATAAAATAACCTTACTGATATGTACGGTAACGCCGGTAGTGGCAGGAATGTGAACTGTTTGGAAACACGTACTGAGATGAGTTTTTTTCTTACTGTCGGGATATGAGAAGGGAGTTAAGACGATTACTTACGTATTTGTTGACATTAACTTCGACAGTCAACACGGACACGGAGCATTTGATTTGTGTTGTGGAATGTTGCCGTACGCAACCGAAGATAACAAATACCCTGCGTACAACTTGGCCGCGCAAAACACAGTTCGAAAGAGGTTATGGTAGCACACAGACCGTACAGACCGCCATCTGTTGCTACGACGTTCAAGTTATACCGTACACGTTCTCAAGTTCAGATTGAACACCCTGATTAATAGGCAACTTCTCTGACATATATAAGCTGAAACTCGCTTCAAATCGCTGACTCACAACAGTGACGTCATGAGACACTTTGAAATGAACACCCAGTATGTGTTTTACAACAATATTGCTCTTCAAAATTTTCAACTTCTCCTGGGGAATCATTTCCCCCCTCCGAAGCAAAGTGGCTAGATTCAACACTGAACCAATCGCTACGCAGTACAGGGAAGAGAGTGATGCGACGAATGAAGGACAAATGTTTCAGTAACAAACCAACAAACGCAAGCTTCCCGAGTGGCGCAATACTAAAAAAAATTAACAGCTTTACGAACAGTACAGTACGCCTACTTAAACTCGTTACTTAATTCTTGACAATTATAATGAAAATTAGCAGGACTGAAAACAATTATGTCCAAAAGTCGGGCAAAATGAAATAATTCTACTGGCTTATACAGGGACATCATTTTATTTTTACTTCAATTTTTATTGTACCAGAGTTTTTTAATGTACTTCACTCCCACCCCTTCTACTAATGAAGTTCAACCGTCCTCCACACAGATCCAAGACCGCATATATAGTCATAGTAGCTTTACGGCCATAGTAAACACTACGTTCCAAAAATATGTTCGCGTTTTCCAGTGACAAAAGAGATTTCAATATTGTATCATTTTCGCACAGGTACTGTCGTCCATTTGCCTACGTCGTATCCCAGCTTTTATTCGCCAGCTAGTCGCTGGGCTGTCTTAGCTCTTTTCTGACATCATTAATTTCTGTTAGGATTTGGACGTCTACGTAATAGTATACAACTGTTTAAAATAACTTAAATAAAAGGGCCTCGTTAAGTAATTAACTGTCACGTGATTTCCTCCCCTTCTATGACCCTACGACATAACCACTTAGACGGACAGTATATAGCACGTCTGAGTAATTTTATGTTTTCGGATCGAAGTGAAGATTGAATTTACAGTACGTTTTTTTATTTTTATTTTATTAGGTTATTTTACGACACTTTATCAACATCTCAGGTTATTTAGCGTCTGAATGAGATGAAGGTGATAATGCCGGTGAAATGAGTCCGGTGTCCAGCACCGAAAGTTACCCAGCATTTGCTCGTATTGGGTTGAGGGATAACCCCGGAAAAAACCTCAACCAGGTAACTTGCCCTGACCGGGAATCAAACCCGGGCCACCTGGTTTCGCGGCTAGACGCGCTGACCGTTACTCCACAGGTGTAGACTACAGTACGTAAGGTACTCTTTTATAGAGTAGGTACAGAATTATTTCAACATGAGTTACTAGTACGAAGGACGAAACTGGTAATTGGGATTAGGTACAATAGTCTATAGTGCGATAATATGCACAAAAGAACTGAAGCCTCTATCGAAATGAACGGCCACCACTTAAAAATATGTGTTTAAATATCCATATTATGATTATTTTTCAATTTAACTTCATTCTCTATATTGTAGGTAATATGCTGTAGACAGTATAATATACACTGCATAATGAATACGTCCGCATGGACAGCTCAGTTCGTGAGCAAAAACACTCATTGTTAATACTGTACTGTATTTTGATTAAACAAAAACCTAATGAAAATTATCAAACTCAAAAGCGCGATATTTCATAGTTTACGTAAATAGATGAACTACTTTTCTTCTCTCCTATACCTAGTAAATAATAATAATAATAATAATGATTTATTTTAGCTGGCAGAGTTAAGGCCGTAAGGCCTTCTCTTCCACTCAACCAGCAAAAAGTGTATATACATATGCATGAACTTACAAAGAATCCAACAATTTGATTGAGATGAGAGTTACATGTATACAAAAGTTATTTACAAATTAAACAACAAAATACTATGAACTATTAATTAAACACTGAAATAAACTGTGTAGCAGAATTAAACTAAAATACATAGAATGTTAATATATTTCAAATAATATTAGATAATTGAAAGAGATTATTACGAGACAATTAAAATACAGCACAATCAGGATGATGTCTAAAGAAAAAAGTAACAATGTAGTCAGTGATAGTTTAAATCAGTATGATTGGAGTGAAATGCTAATAAGGTTATCTTTTAAGCTGTTCTTAAAGGTGTTTATTGTCTTGCAGCCCCTAATACTTTGTGACAAGGAATTCCATTGACGCGAGGTGGATATTGTAAAAGATGATGAATAACAAGATGTTCTATGAAGAGGTACACTTAGCGTGCCACAGATAAGTGATCTGGTATTTACGTCGTGGTTAGAGTATAGATAAGAGAAACGAGACGAAAGGTAATTTGGTGTTGAAGTGTGCAGAATTCGAAAGAGTAAAGACAAAGAGTGTAAAGTTCTACGTTCTTTAAGTCGGAGCCACGAGAGACTTGCGAAGGACGGTGATATGTGATCATACCGTCGGATGTTGCACACGTATCTGACGCACATATTCTGAGCTCGCTGTAACTTGACTGACAATTCAGAACTTAGGTCACTTAACAAAACGTCACAATAATCGAAGTGCGGCGTTACTAGGGTTTGCACTAGGGTAAGTTTTAGTTGCTGGGGCAAGAAGTTTCTCAAGCGACTCAAACAGTGAATGGAGGAACAGATTTTTTTTATCGTTTCTTTAACTTGAAAATTCCAACTTAGATTATTATCAAAAAAGAAGCCAAGATTTTTACGACAGATGAATAAGGGATTAGCGTGTTGTTAAGAGTAACAACTGAAAGATTACTGTTATTAAGGGAGTTAACTAAACGCTTATGTCCAATAATTATGGCTTGAGTCTTACTTGGATTAAGTGCGAGTCCGAAATTGGCCGCCCAAGTGGAGACAGTGGCTAGGTCACAATTTAACTTGTCAATCGATTCATTGATCGTATTGGGTCTGGAATGTATGTAAAGTTGTAGGTCGTCGGCATAGAGGTGATATCGGCAATACTGTAAGTTCTTTGATACGTCATTAATGTAGATAGAGAAAAGTAGTGGACCTAATACGGAGCCCTGCGGCACTCCCGCCTTTGTGCATCTCCATTGGGAGAATTGATTATCAAGTGAAACACACTGTTGGCGGTCACGTAGGTAGGAGTCCATCCAGCTCAAGGTATTGTCTGACAGGTGCAAAGCCTTCATCTTTGCAAGAAGCAAGTCGATATCAACAGAACCAAAGGCATTGCTGAAATCGAGAAGAGTTAGTGCCGTTACTTCACCCCTATCCATAGCTTCACGGATGTCCTCAGTCACTTTAAGTAGGGCTGTAGAAGTGCTGTGTCCATGTCTAAAACCCGATTGATAGTCATCAAGGAGTTTGTGTTCGTCGAGATAGTTCATAAGTTGTCCATGTACAATATGTTCTAATGCTTTTGAAAGAGTGGGAAGAATTGATATCGGTCTGTATTGGTTTACTGTAGAAGGTGTGTTAGATTTAGGTAAAGGTTTCACTAATGCCATTTTCCAGATTGAGGGGTAGGACCCAGTCATAATAGATGCATTGAATATATGTGTGATGGTCGGCAGAATCACATCTATTATTTTATACAGGAGAGTGATATTTATATTGTCTATACCTTGGGCTTTAGATTTCATACATCGCAGCGTCTTCATTACGTCAGTCGGGTTAATGTATTTAAAGAAGAATTTATCCCACACAGGTTGGGGGTAAGATCTGAGAAATTCAAGAGTCTCTTGCTTATGTAATGGTTCAGGTGGAGCAGTGACAAAATGTTCATTTAGACTATTGAGTGACAAGTTGATGTTATCTACCCGAGGCTTTGCTTTTGTTAGACCCAGGTTATTAAGGTTACGCCACAATTCTTTCGCACTGACCGAAGGTAGAATAAGGGAATGTGCATGGCGTAATTTAGCATTTCTTACTGCTTGATTACATTTATTTCTTAAAACTTTGTAAGTATTAAAATCTAATTCGTCCTTGCTCCGTCTGTATTTACGATAAGCAGTGTCTCTGTCTGTCATGAGTAATTTTATGGCATCGCACATCCAAGGCGCAGGGTGTCTACCAACTCGTCTGGTTTTCAAGGGTGCGTGTTTATCGTATAACTGAATTACTAGGTCGTTAAATTTTTCGATTTTGTCGTCAATGTCTGGTAAATTCCACACTTCAGTCCAAGGCAGGCTAAGTGCGTCATTGATTAATTCCTCATGCTCAATATGCTTTAAGTCCCGGTATGATGTGATGCGAGGTTTATATTTTGGACAATACAAGGAATATTCTAAAAAGATTATGTCGTGTGCTGAGATACCCGGCGCTGGTAGTTGTCCATTCGTTAATACTAGCTGCGGATTAGTCGTGGCAATAATGTCAAGAAGTGTCTCCGATTCCTGGGTGTGGGTCCGATTCCTGGGTGTGGCTCCGATTCCTGGGTGTGGATTTGTTTGTATGTTATGCCAGTATCATCGAACTCCAGTCGTGGAAGGGGGTAGCAAACGGCGTTGATCCGGAGGTATAGCCAAGTTAATATTAAAAATGTTAGTAAAAATAAAATGATGTCCCTGTACAAACTTTCACAGGCTACATGTGTACAGTGTAATAAGTCCTACTTGTTTTGTAGGCCAGATCATTCAACTGTGACACTTGAGTTATCTTCATAACAAGGGATCTTCTGCAGGGTTCAGGGAGTTATACCACAGTCTAGTATATACAGTCACGAAGCTCAATACGTAGTAAATATGCATCCATAGATAGTTGCTAACCACTAGGATCGCTACTATCGCCTCATGACAGACAATTCGAAATAGTATCTGCACAGTCTATTGTTCCTAGTACCCTCATAAACTCAACCTTCGTGACTGTATATACTAGACCAGGACTGCACAAACAGCGCTCAACGAGCGCGCGCGCTCCTTCGGAGCGGGAGAGCCCTGTTTACCGCTCGCCGAAACGGAGAGGAAGATACGTCAGAATGACATAGACTTGTTATAGGTAGAGGTGAGGGAAACGACCACTCAGCTATCTAGTGGAGTGCAGTGTCTAGGCCTATTCTCAGTAACTGTTTCACGTTGCTTACCTACTGCTACAGTACAGTATGGAGGAATCTAAAAGACGGAACATAACATTTAACATTTAACGATTTACAGCTCGAACTTATTGATCTTCAATGTGACCTAAGGGCTAAAGATCGTTTGAATAATACTGACCTTCTATGCTCAAGGTTGCGGGTTCGATCCCGGGCCAGGTCGATGGAATTTAAGTGTGCTTAAATGCGACAGGTTCATGTCAGTAGATTTACTGGCATGTAAAAGAACTCCCGCGGGACAAAATTCCGGCACATCCGGCGACGCTCATATAACCTCTGCAGTTGCGAGCGTCGTTAAATAAAACATAACATTTCTAATATTCTAATTTTCAAAATTTTTTTGGTGTAGCGGAAGCTATTAAGAGCCTGAGAAAAGGTTAGAATTGTTTCGGCAATTTCAAACTATATCATATCAGGTTTTATATTTAATGCTTCTGTTGATCTATTTCTCTTTTGTTTCAGGTCCCGCCCATTGTCCCGTGCCTCATAGTGGCGGGCGGGTGTAACAAGGAAGGATGCAAATCTCCTGTCCTAACGGAAATATAAATGTTAGCAGTTGCATCCTTCCTTGGCTAAACGGGACAATAGTAATATACGTTACAAGAGCGGTATGTTGACGTTTTCATGGTCGAGGAAAAGATTGAAAAAGCGAAACGTAGTTGAGCTTTTTTAATTTCCGAGAATATGAAAACAAACATACCGCTCGTGTATCGTACATTATTTTGTGCGAAGATCGTTTATTACATACCTGAAAGACGAATTTCTAATTAGTTGCAATGAAATCTCCATGTTGGTTTCTGTTTAATGACGCCAACTTCGGAACACTAAAATATCTTTTTCAACACTGTTGCAGTAAAATGTTTTCAGTGTTTACTATACTCCAGCAGGCCGTGATATACGTCTGTCTTTTTTTTTCCCCCAGTCTATAAATGCGAACTTAAAACAAACGGTAAGGTTTTGTAATGATTTATTTTTCATTTTAATATTTTAACAATATTATTTATATAACATATTGCAGTAATAACATCGGCATCTGGAATCTCGTTGACTTTTTCACGGCTTCCTTAATGTTACTTGTTTCAGGAATGCAATAAGTTTCGTGGAGTAGTAGACTTTACTTAATTTTTGCAAATATTTAAAAACAATAATTAACATTGCAATTTAGGTGAAATTGCAGTGGTAAGTTTCCAATTTATAATTATTACTATGTTAAACGTCTCTAAAAATAATATGTTAAAAGCCTAAAGCAGTAAAATGAATGTCGCGCTTAAGCGGTAAGAAGAGGGAAATTGTTATGTGTGTTACGTTGGGAATACTGAATGTGGTATTTCACACTTACCGCGTATTGGTTCTGTGCGGAAAACAAGCAAATACGCACGATCTCGCACAAAAATTATTTCATTGCTTCGTATAGTGTAAATTCTCCACAGAACTGTACAGAAACCAATACAATGTTGAAGTTTGATTAGTAAATTGTAGGAAGTGGGAAAAGATGAAGTGGAGGGTTGAAATTAACCAAAAAATAATATTTTTTTCAGGTTTTTCGAACCACCGAATTCGCTCAGGTGGTAGCGAGTTTGTGATCCAGAGCTCTGCTTGATCGTGGGTTGGATTCCTGTTTGGGTTGATTACCTGTCAGAGGATTTCCCCAACCGTAAGGTGAATGTCAGGTAATATATGACGAATTCTGTATCTTTTCGACAAATACCAGTTGGCTGTAAACCCCTATCACATATCAGATTGGTCATTTCAATGTGATGGAATGGAAACATGAAATGAGAACACTACCTGTACCTTCAGTCGAAAGGGCATTTTTTGGTAACGTCCACTAGATGGAATCAGTTGCTCCATGCAATTCCATAATTTACTTATATAAATTGTAATTAACTTCCTTTTTATAAAATGAAGTCCACACCTGTGGAGTAACGGTCAGCACGTCTGGCCGCGAAACCAGGTAGCCCGGGTTCGAATCCCGGTCGGAGCAAGTTACCTGGTTCAGGTTTTTTCCGGAGTTTTCCCTCAACCCAATACGAGCAAATGCTGGGTAATTTTCAGTGCTGGACCACGGACTCATTTCAGCGGCATTATCACCTTCATTTCATTCAGACTCTAAATAACCTGAGATGTTGATACAGCGTCGTAAAAAAACCAATAAAATAAATAAATATAAAAGGAATGTGGTAGTCATAGCAATATTGACGACAGTAACCGAAATTACTTTTCGATACTTGTAAATTTCAAGCACATGCACTGAGATCATGTTACTTGTTAGTATCAATTGTAAAAAAGAAAAAAATAAAACTTCATTTCAATCTTCATTAGGTTTTCCGTTTATCACAGCTCACTTCCATGTCCTTTGTGTCTCAGTTGGAATACTTTATTAATGTGACAGACCAGTGCACTTTTAGTCGAACGACATTAAATTTTAAACTTCATTTCAACCTCAACCTAACCTCCTCTGCGTCTAGACTGTGTTTCAGAGAATGATAAGTGACTTCCATTCTATTACCGGGTCTGACAACTCTTCAGGAGGTGAGAACTTCATTTATAAGTTCTACTTTCTACACGGCTTGTAACTTTACTTGCAACTAGAATCTTTGGTTCTAATTATATTAAATAAGGGGGATGAATCGGATGAAGCATTTATTAAATCTCTACTTTTCTTCCAATCTGTTTACAAGCCAAAGCATTAGCCAGAGAATAAATTTATAATTATGTATATACAGGGTGATTCACGAGGAAAGGTAAAAAATTTAGGATACGATATCTTAAGCCATTTTGAGTGAAAAAGTTCATATGAACATAGGTCCGTTTTCGAACGATGGCGGAGCTAGATACATTTTTTTTTTTATAAAACGTTTCGTCCCAATGTGAATCAGACGTTACCATATGACGACGTGAGACAAGGTCATGGTGAAGATCGCAATGGATGACTTAAAACAGGAATCTGCATTGTGAGCGATGTAGATAAGAGAAACAAACCGGGTGGTGGGGCATTACAAATGTCCAATCGCCTGCCCTTGTTTGATGTAATGATTAAAGCTCGGAACTTGGGGACTTGTGTGTCGTGTGAATGAGTAAGGTTACAGGTACAACGTACACAAAGCTCACCCTGCAAGTGCTCAGGGACAGTCGTGTGTACTAAGAAAGTGGTCACATCGAATGACAGGAAGACGGACGAGGAAACTGTGTCGTGTCGAAGCCAATGACATTCAGATAATTAATTAGAGATAAACGGTCTGTTTGAAAATAAGAAAATACGTATTATTCGAATGGGTATTGTATGCGTTTGAAAATATATTTCTTAAAATTTAGGTACAGAATTTCGTGGAGGAATTCTGAGGAGATACATTATTCTCTTCGAATGGAGAGTTTATATTTTGTAACTTGTGTCAAACACAAACTGGAGATTGGAAACGGGCATTCATTGAAATACATTGCAGTCCCTTAAATCGGTGGAAAATTTGTCCATAGCCATGGATCAAGTCGTAGTGGAACCTTCCCTAGTAGTGACATAGAAATTGAAAACTGTTTTCGAGACAAATTTAGGATACTTATCTTTCTCAGATACGAGATCAGCTAGCAACTACTGAAAATCGAACAGGAAACAGTGACAGTGAAAACATTCAATACTTTATTTCGGCCTAAGACTTTATAATACAATTACAAACCATTTTCCAAATTTGAAATTTTAAAAAATTGAAGCTTTTAAAAAATGAATTTGTAAAATTATCCACGACACAATATAATATTAACAAATGTACGTATTTTTTACCTTTTATTTCAGTCTATTATATTCTTGTTTTTATTGAATATCACTGGCTTCTGTCGAATTGTCTATTTATATTAAATGTGTATTTTTCTCTCTTTTTCTCTTTCTTCTTTATTCTTGCTCTTGTGTTGTATTTATTGGTTTGAATTAAGTTACTTACTGTATTTAGTAAAGTGTCCTTGTAAATTTTATGTTATATTATTGACTAAGACCACACCGTACTCGAGCCTGGCTCTTACGGTAGTGGCTAGAAAAATTTTTGTTTTATAAATGTAATTTGTATTCAGTAGGTAGCTAGTTAAAATAAATAAAATAATGAATTTTGCTCCCGTCACTTCATGTGACGTGGAAATAAGTTTCTTTCGTTTCAAATCATGTTTAACTAGCAGACGAAGAAGGTATGGGTTCGAAAAATATTCGAATGTATGTAGTCATACACTGTAATAAAATATACAGAGCAGAACTGTAAATGTGATATATTTTGCATGTTTATTTATATATATGCTATAAAATTACTTGTTTCAACCTACCATAATATTATCGATATGTTGTTCCAGCCAGGAACCACTTTTATAGCAGACCTGACAGTACTTCTGTGCTGGAAGCGGGAGTTTGTTGACATTGAAGTCCGGTCGCTGAGCCACGTTCAAAGACACAAGTCCCCAAAGTTCCGAGCTTTGGTAATGATACAGAACCCGCAGATAACACAAATAGCATACACTATGATCAATTCACAGCAGTTCAGTCAGCTACCTACAGTACAGTAGTTATACAGGTACAGTTATCGGAAGTGTTAAGTTGTGTTATTCACGATGCCTTATAAATTTTCGACTGCAGAATACTCCGATATTGTGTATGTTTATGGTTTGTGCGATGGAAGTTCCTTGCGTGCCGTCGCTGAATATGAACGACGCTTTCCGCTTTCTCCCTATCGAGTCTCTTTTACACTATAACAGTTTCGTAAATTTAAACAAACCCCCTATGTTACAGTATAAAACATAATTTTTCAGGAAGAAAAAAATAAGTGAAAATCAATGGGCCTACATAGGAATATTAAGTAATTCGGTAGAAAACGTTGGTGAATATGATGAACACAAATAAATCACAGAGGATCAGTGCAGATCTACTATTATTTAACTAATATTTTCTTCCTTCTGAAAAATTATTTGCTGTACTGTCACATAGGAGGTTTCACAAAATCAACGACGATATATTACAGGTATGCCCATTCTCTGACTCCCGATTACGTTCTGTAATCGCAACCTTCGAATGTAGAGCGTGCTGTTCCTCGTTCGAAGCTCGATGGATGACTGCGGAAGGCAGTTGAAGTACTTAGTAAACGCACGAACAGTGTGGGACAATGACACAGTCAAAACCTTTAGTAAGCAAACGATCATTCCATACAGTGTGGGAGGAAGAATATTTTTGTTGTAAAAGCGTAAAGTGTTTACTATGTTGTAAGGTACTGTCAGGAATACTACTGAGCAACATAAAACCTTATACGCTCTGCCATCCAGAACATGGCGAAGTGACAGGGGAGCTGTTTTCTGTAATATGTATTCGTATATCAACATTATTATTATTATTATTATTATTATTATTATTATTATTATTATTATTATTATTACTACTACTACTACTAGTACAATTATTGTTATTGTGGTGATTTTATTCCAACAGAAATACATGTTATGATAAAATAATTTTTCAGGGGTGCAACGTGCACTACAGTTTCAAGAATTGAAAGCATTTCATGATACGCCAAACATAGAAGAGAGTCGAACAATTCAGAGTCTACGTTTAGGACCAAGTTATGTAGTATGTTGGGAATTAGCTAAGACACTAAAAACCCTTGTCAACTTGTAAATAAATCTATGGTGCCTGAACAAAATATAGTTAATTACATCTCTCTACTGGAACAGCTCAAATGTGAATTCACAGAACATGGATTTAGTGATTTTAGACGTATGGAAAGTGATATTAATCTTTTTGTTAATCCTTTCATAGTAAATTGAGTTACAATCCGTGAGAGTGCAGTTCCAGGACGAGTTAATTGATTTACAAAGTCACGTAGAATTCAGAACTAAATGCGGAGAATATGACTTGCCAAGCATAGAAATATTCAAAAATGAACAAAACGCCAAATCCCAAAATGAGCTTACTCGCTGCCTCTCGAAATATGTGTGCAAACAATTATTTTCGAGAATGAAGGTTGCTAAATCCAAAAATCCAAACATAGTTCCCGATTAACAGATGAGAATCTTTTGTGCATTGCAGTAAATTCGTTGGAAATAGATTTCCAATTACTTGCAGAAAAGAATAGGCCTACACATGTTGAATGTGAAATACGAAAATAACATTATCTATGATATAATAGTATCATAACTGTATAAAATATAATAAATAATGTAATAACTGAATATTTCCTTTTTCAAATTCAGTTTATTATCCGTATTTGTAAGACAGTGAGAGCGATGCCACGGGCTGAGCTGCAATGTAGTTGCGGAGCCCAGTCCGTACACTGTGTGTGTTATGCAGTGCAGCATCATCCGTGTAATCGACGCTTTTACAATTTTGAGCATATCTGCTATATTATATGCTGCACACAGAAAAGAATATTAAATGCCAGCTAGTACTTACGTTGGCTTGCTTTGAAGTCTAGTTACAAGCCGGATATAGGATGACAACAAATGCAGCCAGAAGTACCAGTTGCTATTCCTGGAAAAGAAAAATAATGTTATCTTCTACGGACACTTGATGTGTGATTAGTATTTTTCTATCATATACTGTACTGATCGGTGGTGTAGCGACATCATAAAAACATAGCTAGGGTTTTAATTATTTGCCTGATATTTGTCACAAATATCTATAAATACAGGATAATTCAGGGGGAATAGTAAATGTTGTAGGGAGTGGTAGTATAGACTGTTTTGAGGGGTAAAAATGTTCCAAATGCAAGAGAAAGTAAATATTAATACCTTAACAACAATATACTTTGCAACTTCCACTCGGTAATGAGTTTTGGAATAATATTCTGGGGAAATTCCACAGATAGTAATAGTATATTTCTACTAAAAAAAGAGTAATTAGAATAATAGTAGGTGCCAAATCTAGAGAATCGTGTAGGACTATTTTCAAGAACTACAAATAATCCCCATGTCTTGTAAGTATATTTTTCTGTAGTAATCTCAGACGTCGAATGACATTTATTAGGACTATTTCGTGAATAAAATAAAAATTTAAAGAATATACCCCTAAAATTCGCTCATAATATGTTAATAATTATATATTTATGAATATTTAATCTATTCAGACATTGTGAAGTAGAAATAAATGAATAACGATTACTGCAATAAATGTTACTCAGTAATGCCAACTGAGAAAAGCGAAATACAGGCTTAAAAATATTAATTACATGTACTACGCTTTTCTCTTGTTATTATAACAGAAACACGTTTTCATTATCTTATTTCTTTCGGTCCCTATCCTGTGCAAGATTAATTCATTCTATCATCATATCCCAACTCCCTCAAATCCATTTTAATATTATCCTCCCATCTACGTCTCTCCTCCCAACTAACACTCTATATGCAGTTCTGGATTCGCCCATACGTGCTACATGCTCTGCCTATCTCAAATGACTGGACTTAATGTTCCTAATTATGTCAGGTGAAGAATACAATGCATGCATTTCTGTGTTGTGTAATTTTCTCCATTCTCCTGTAACTTCATCTGTCTTAGTCCCAAATATTTTCCTAAGCACCTTATTCTCAAACACCCTTAACCTCTGTTCCTCTCGCAATGTGAGAGTCCAAGTTTCACAACCATGCAGAACCACAGATTTTTTGACAGCAGACTAGATGACAAAAGCTTCTCTACCGAATAATAACAGGCATTTCGAATATTTATTCTGCGTTTAATTTTTTCCCTAATGTCATTTATATTTGTTACTGTTGCTCCATGATGTTTCAATTTTTCCATCTCTTCGAAGGATAAATCTGCACTTGTTATATTTCAATTTCGTACAATGTTCTGGTCACGAGACATAATCACATGCTTTGTCTTTTCGGGATTTACAATCTACTTCCAAACCTATCGCTTTACTTGCTTCAAAATTTCTGTGTTTTCTCTAATGGTTTGTGGATTTGGTCCCAACATATTCACGTATCCGCATAGACAAGAAGCTAATGTAGTAGTAATAATAATAATAATAATAATAATAATAATAATAATAATAATAATCTCTACTCTGAAAACTGAACAGATAGCTACACCTGATTCTCGTTGACGATGATGAGGTCAAATAAATGGAATAAAATGTTTCTTATTATCCGAGTTTATCCACAATACATATCATTACAATCGAAATCGGACATTAAACAATAACATTGGTTCATGACAAAATCTATTCCAATGTGTTTTTATGCACTAAAATTCCACTTAAACATTTCGTACTATGAACTCCTGTCTCTAACTACTTTCATAAGAAAACCACACTTTACGAACTGTATTCGTAAATTGGTACTTAATCTGCATTTACTGGTGGTAAGTTTTTAACGAAAAGGATGGAGTTATATCCTACTAGAATTAGGGGGTGGAAGTGCAAGGGTAGCGAAACAGATTTAGACATGGAACGAAGAACCCCCTTCATCATTATCACACGTGTAAACAGATGCATAAAATTTAAAACAAGTTGCTTGACAGTGCACGCATCTCGCTTGTTCATTGTTTCCATAGAAACGGTCGTACTTGTTAACATTGTCCTTCAACATATGCTCTGAATTCCTAAACTCAGAATTGAAAGAAATGTTGCAATATGCATTACACCTGTTCTGTCATTTCATATAGCCTACTTCACTATTCTGGTGAAATTTTTTATCGTTTCTGCGTGTGTAAAAGAAAATATCGTCTCGATACGAATTTGAAAGTTGATGTAGGCATTTTCAGGTTAGCAAACACTTTCATAGTTCATGATACAAAACAAGAATTATAAAATACAGTCTCTATTACTTAATGAAAATTTTTGAACTACTATCTTCGTAGAATTTTGTTCTCATTAAAAATTGCGAGTTCATTTTGCAACACTGCACATAAAATAAAAACGCCTTAAGAGGAAGGACATACATGAATTACCAAATATGTGTAAAAATTAACGTTTTTTTTTCTGCTGTCGATATATACTGTTTGCTCGAATATCTTACTTTCAATTCTTCTGTCGCTATTATTCACTTTTGCTGTCATGAGTTTCAGAGATTCGAACTGTGAATGATTACAGAAGGCAGGATTCAAGTTTTTATAGCTTCCGCTGTTGAATATTCTGGTTCTTGTTTCATCAATTACATATTTCCGTGTTAAAGCAGTATTAACAAGAACCTTCTAGAATAACCTGCTATTGGAGTTCAACATTAAAGAGTATGAAAAGAATAACGGGGATCAAACACTCACAGACAGTTAAAATATTCATACCACCCTTACTGTAGCTGAGAGTCATTAACTATCTTGAGAAATCCGCTTATTAGAAATTAATGATTCTTTACTCAAACGCTTCGTATGAATCGATGTATTACTTAGAAATCCCGTTTACATCTACGAACTTGTTATTTTAGGTATTTGAAATCATTATTAAAACAAAAATACAAGCCCTGCGAATTTGAGGATTTCAACGACGAAAAGTGTCTATCCTTAGTCGTGTTATGGGTGATGTCTAAAACAATTTATGAACACCGTATATTTTCTGGAACCAAGAGCTGTACAGTTCACATTTTATATCATTATCTGTAGTAATGTCACGAGAGGTCTGGGATTTATGTGGGAAATCTTAGATCTCGAGTGACATTTGTTAGGACTATTTCGTAAATATGTAAAATAAAAATGTAAATAATAATCCCTAAAATTCGATCACAAAATGTTAATAATTGCATATTTACGAATACTTAACCTATTCAGGCATTGTGAAGTTGAAATAGATGAATATCGATTACTGCAATAAAGAAATTCGATGTTATTATTCAGTAATGCCAATTGCGAAAAGCTAAATACAGGTTTAACAATGATAATTACATGTACTGCACTTTTCTTTTATTATTGTAACATAAATACATTTGCATTATATGCTGAAATCATAGTTTAATTTACAATTTTATAATATAATTACAGAAACCTGATTAATACATTAATTAAATAAAGAATTGTATAGCAATGCTTATGTATTCACAGCGAGACATGTTGCTACACAGTGAAGCCATCTCTGTAAGGATAGGCCTAATTAAAACACGAATTTTATTACTCCATACGGAAGGCAGTTTGATCAAAGACCTTGAATATATTACTATACAAAGTCTTTGGGTTTGATATGCGATGATGTTACATAAATTTGAACATCTGACTTTCTATTAATTGTTTAATATCATTCACAAAAATAAATTTTATAGGCTACAATTATAGGTTAAGTTACCTGTGGGAGCAGGACCAAAGTCAGCTGTGCCTTATTTCGACCGTTACAATCAGTGCTACACGAAAGCAATTTTATAGCTCGACAAACGCATTCTTGCTGTAGTGTGTAACGGAACTAAAGCTGCATCTACACAGTTCAATATTCCAATCGCGTATGCGTGCAATCTGGGAAGAATATTGAAAGAATCAAGTTTAAAAGGTACGTTAAATTAAGATGCATGAAGATTTTGTGTCTACATGGTGCGCCGTTTTGAACGTCGTCTTCACTGCGTAAATATATCAATTAATATTAAATATCAATCTTGCATTCTTTGCTTTAAAGTTGAAAGAACAGTTTAACCGTGTACTTGCATCTTAATGCATTCATGATCATCAATTTACGGGGTAACAGTTGGCGACACTGGCTAAACAATAGAACGACAATGCGATAAATTGATAGCGATAAATTTAGCTGCAAAAATTATCGCAAAATGTGACTAGTGATTGGTTGGAATTCAAAATTTCATTACATTTCACTTGTCGAAAATGGAATGACGTCATATAAACGAAATAGACAATGTAACTTTTAATGTCTTATTTTCTTGGAACACTGTCTAATATTCTGAGCACTGTTTGCAAAAACAATTACATTTCAATTATCTTGGATTTGATATGTTAAAAAAATGATAGCAACGCTGATAAAATATTACAAAATGTAAAAACAAAATAAAATAAAATAAAATATTAGTAACTAAGAGAAGGAAAACAATGCAAAGACTTAATTCAGATTTTTTTTTGTTTTTTTTTTATATTAAAATTACACTGATGGCTGATTCAGTGTGCGTACCCGGATAAGTAGGGGAGAGTCGGGTAGTATCGGACATCGGGTAGTATCGGACAGTGCGTTTCTTTCATCTACCACCGTATGATAGTACCTGAATGACATGGTTACGTTTCTCTATGCGACATCACAGAAACGTAACCATGTGAATCAGGTACTATCATCGTGTGGTAGATGAAAGAAATTCACTGTCCGATATTACCCGATGTCCGATACTACCCGACTCTCCCCTATGGACTTCCCATAGTTAAAACAGCTGAAACAATGTTCAATACAATTAAGTATGGTCCGAAAATAATTACAGAAGGCGTCTTGGAATCTAATCTGACGTCGTCTTCCTTAAAATTGTTTACACAGAACTGCATGTTTCTTAGCACATGCATTTTTTAAATTGGTTATTTTACGACGCTTTAATTCCGATCAGTGATTTAGTTCCGATCAGTGATAATTTATAGTGTCAGTGAAATGTGTCCTAAAGTGTCAGTGAAATGAGTCATAGTGCCACTACAGTGAGTGAGATGAGAGTAAAGTGAAAGACTATCTTCAGTACCAATGTGAAGCTTATGTTGGGTCTATACATATGTAGGTTGTATTGTACAATTAGGTTCACTTATTAATTACATTATTTTATGTATTATTATTTGTAATTATTGTGTTAAATTGTATTGGGTATATAATTGTATTGTGTACTGTATTTTTTTTGTATTGTTTATATTGTGTATACCACTGGCACCGGTTACAATACTGGCAATAATTAACAATAGATCCCTATTAGAAACAACAACAACAACCAAATTTCTTGGCTTAAAAATCGATAATGTTTTAAATTGGAAAAATCATATTAAAGGAATTACCCCCAAACTAAATTCAGCTCGTTTTCCTATTAGATCTATGCAAAAGATAGTAAATATCAATACCTTAAAAACAATATACTTTGCATACTTTCACTCGGTAATGAGTTTTGGAATAATATTCTGGGGAAATTCCACAGATAGTAACAATATATTTCTATTACAAAAAAGAGTAATTAGAATAATAGTAGGTGCGAAATCTAGGGAGTCGTGTAGGACTATTTTCAAAAAACTACAAATAATGCCCATGGCTTGTCAATATATCTTTTCATTAATAATCTTCCTCGTATGTAATCGTGAAAACTTTGTAACTAATTCAACAGTTCATAGCATAAATACACGTCAAAAAATGACTTTCATACTCCATCGGCAAGTCTATCATGCTATCAAAAAGGAGTGCGTTATATGGCAGTAAAATTTTTTAACAGTCTCCCTTACTTACAAATGGCTTTTAAGGAACCCGAAGGTTCATTGCCGCCCTCACATAAGCCCGCCAGCGGTCCCTATCCTGTGCAAGATTAATCCAGTCTCTATCATCATACCCCACCTCCCTCAAATCAACTTTAATATTATCCTCCCATCTACGTCTCGGCCTCCCTAAAGGTCTTTTTCCCTCCGGCCTCCCAACTAACACTCTATATGCATTTCTGGATTCGCCCATACGTGCTACATGCCCTGCCCATCTCAAACGTCTGGATTTAATGTTCAGGTGAACAATACACTGCATGCAGTTCTGTGTTGTGTAACTTTCTCCATTCTCCTGTAACTTCATCCCGCTTAGCCCCAAATATTTTCCTTAGCACCTTATTCTCAAACACCCTGAACCTATGTTCCTCTCTCAGAGTGAGAGTCCAAGTTTCACAACCATACAGAACAACCGGTAATATAACTGTTTTATAAATTCTAACTTTCAGGCTTTCTGACAACAGACTGGATGATAAAAGCTTCTCAACCGAATAATAACAGGCATTTCCCATATTTATTCTGCGTTTAATTTCCTCCCGAGTGTCATTTATATTTGTTACTGTTGCTCCAAGATATTTGAATTTTTCCACCTCTTCGAAGGATAAATCTCCAATTTTTATATTTCCATTTCGTACAATATTCTGGTCACGAGACATAATCATATACTTTGTCTTTTCGGGATTTACTTCCAAACCGATCGCTCTACTTGCTTCAAGTAAAATTTCCGTGTTTTCCCTAATCGTTTGTGTATTTTCTCCTAACATATTCACGTCATCCGCATAGACAAGAAGCTGATGTAACCCGTTCAATTCCAAACCCTGCCTGTTATCCTGAACTTTCCTAATGGCATATTCTAGAGCGAAGTTAAAAAGTAAAGGTGATAGTGCATCTCCCTGCTTTAGCCCACAGTGAATTGGAAAAGCATCAGATAGAAACTGACCTATACTTTCATAGTCAGGTATATATGTATTTGAACAGAGCGGAATCCAAAGTAGATAGTTCTTTGAAGTGTCAAGATATTCGAAATATTTCACGTTTCATTATGGTGCCTTGAAGTATTCCTCTAGAATTCCATAACACGGACGCCATGACTTTTCCAGCCGACTTAACAGATTTTGCTTTCTTTGAAGGCAGAGAATCCCTGTGCTTTTATTGTTTCGACGGCAGTTCTGTCTCTAGTATGTAATAATTGTTCTTTGTTGCTAGTAAAATAAAATGTACGAAAATAGAAACGTAATTGTTAACGAGTAAAAACTTGACCTTAGAGAATTATCTACAAATACTTAACAAGAATAAAGATAACTAGTGGCTTGTGCAGCAAATGCTGCTGCAAACTAAGTTAGACGTTCAAATAAAAATTTTTCAGATTTATTTTCAATGAAGAATACTTGTCTTTTTGATAGTTATTTGCTTCCATAATAATGAAACATACTCCCTCTGAATGGATTTTTTTAGACCAAATATTTTTTCTTGAATCTATCTAACTTCAGTTTTTGAGTTTCAGCGCGAAAACGCAAGTATCAATGTCAGGACGATAGCAGTAGCTATTTCAGGTCATTGTGGATTGTAGGAAAAAGTTTAAAAAATGTCAGATTTGCTAAGCTTTCGAACAATAGCATTTTCGTATAGCTGCTGCATGTAGAACTTTAAATGTAGAGCGTAACATCATTTTATCCTACTAAGAGATCTTGCTGAAATTATCTGGAGACTACAAAATTTTCTAGGCCTCTTATTTTATCAGTAAGTAATACCTTTTGATCTTTCCTTAGGAACTGTAATTTTTGCGCTCTGTCGAGCCAATACTGAAGACAGTGACACATATCAATATCTACACTACACCGCCATTAAGTATATGAAAAAGACCCAACCCGACTGGGTTAATAAGTATAAAAATATTTGATTTCTAATAACAATATTATTATCATCCTTAAGTTTTGTAGTTATATATAGCAGTCACTCAGTAAATTACAGAAATGAAGATCTAAATTAAGATATTCTCTACATTTACTTACATAACCTCAAAACGTTTCACTTTCATATCATCAATATAGCATTAATAAGTATAATTAATGAAAAATAGTCACATCATGATATTAGCTATAATAATATTTAATTTCTCATGGTAATAATGTCATCAAACCACCTCGGATTTCGTAGATTTGAATATCCAATACATAGCTGTACTCAGAAAATTATACACTGCAGAATCAGTTTTTAATAACAAATTGAATTGAGCTCGAAATACGTCGGCAATCCTGCAGGTCATGGCCTTCGTATAGGCCTAATAGCCTATTGTTTATTGTAGTGTGTGTTTTGTTCTGAAATTCAATCAAGTCGGCCGTGATTCAATAAAATTAGTTCTCAAAACTGACAACAGATGGATTTTGGAAAATAGGAAAATTATGTAGGAAAATTGACATTTCACTGAAAACTAATACTTTTCCGAAAAATGATGGGTCACTCATTAAAATCCGTTCAGTCGTTTTCCCGTAATTTCCATTACCAGTTCAAATTATATATATAGATTATTTGACACAAAATGAGTTAAGAAGAAAAGAAAAACAAAAAACTTAGGGCTAAATTGACTTAAAAACACAATTTAAAATTTAGCAATGTAACTCAAAAAATACATACATATATTAAACCAATATACAGGGTGATTCACAAGGATTTACCGCTACTTACAGAGCTTATTCCAGAAGACATTCTGAGAAAAAATGTCATATATAAATATACCTATATGTCCTAATCTCAACATTTTCAGAGTTACACTAATTTGAAGTTGTTTGTAAAATACCATTATTCTTTAGTTTTAAAGGTAAAAGAATATTACAGATAAAGAATGAACTATTCAGGAGTATCAATTCTTTAATTAACTAGTATTCTGAAGCTAAAAATGTGTTATGAATTCCATAGTTGCTACGTACAGAATTTTTTTTCGATTATTAACTTCAAAATTACATTTTTTTTACTTATTTAACACAAAAATAGTTACAAATCACGCCACTCTTGTAAATTCTTCAAGACTGTACATTAGGATGCATACTTAAACTCTAAAGAATCAAATTGCTATAATTTGTAACAATTTTTGTGATAAGTGCGTAAGAATAATATATTTGTAGTTAAAAATTGAAAAAAGAAATCTGTACAAAGTAATTTACAACATATTTTTACTTTCAGAATACTAGCCAGTTAAGAAAATGATACTTCTGAATAGTTCATTCTCTATTTATAATATTCTTTTACCCTTAAAACTAAAAAAAAAGTTATTTTACTAACAACTTCTAGTGTAACTCTGATAATATTGAGATTAGGACAAATGGTTACATGACATTTATTGCTCAGAATGTCTTCGGAAATAAGCTCCGAAAGTGACGGTAAATCCTCGTGAATCACCCTGATATTCTTAAAAAATTAAATTCCAAATATTATTTTTTAATTTGCTGACACTAAAACTTTCAAAATTTTGGTAGTTGATCCAGGTTTCATCAGTGGTCCAAACCGCCTAAAAAATCCGACGCATTTTTCTCGAATCGGCCCAGAAATTTGATATCGGACATACTTTTGTTCCTGTGTTAACATACACCCACCCAACTTTGCTGAGATCTTGGACATTCACAAGAAATTGACTAAGATGTTGTGCACCCGTTCAGTTTATATACGCATAACCTCGCTAATTTCCCGAACTTTCAGTCGACGGTCATTAACCATCATATCGTGGATTTCTTTGTAAGATTTCTTCACTTTTTGCTATTACGGACATCCACTGTGGGAATCGTCTTCCACATTCTCTCGATCATGTTTAAATAGTGCTGTCCATTTTTTTAACAATCGAAGACACTAGAGCGAATTTCTCCAGTGTAGCATCCATGTCTGCTTTAATTTCTGTTGGACTCATTCCCTTTTGTACGAAATATTTAATGAAAGCACGGAGCTTGGTATTTTCTATTTTTGGCAATCTGTTCGGCGCATTTATTTAAAAATTAAACTACACAAAACGTAGTCAACAGAAAATTACGAGTTTTCGTCCTTGAACTAATGTAAAATGGCCGCTAACAATGGTGACATTGTTGACACGTTTTCAATTTTATGTGTCAGGCCACGAACTTTTCAAATCCACCTCGTTGGTTGTCTATGCGTTAAACATCTCGAAGTAGGGGAGAGTGGTCCACCTTGAGACAGGAAAATTTGTTAATTTTTTTACATTAATGTTTGCAGTGGATATTGACATTTATCTGTGAACAATGTTTGATCATTATTACATTTTATAATTTATCTTAAAAATTTGTGCTAATGATAATGGTTCTCAGATTACAAGCTAATTTGTATAAAGTGGCAAAATGTCTCGTAGGGGGCCATGGTGTTCCACCTTGAGACAGTGGCAGTTCCACAATGAGACACATTATTTTCTGATGGATTAAAATAATTATGATATCAAAGAAGTGACATATGACTTCTACAAACATGAGATGAGTATATATAGGCTACATAGTCAGTTTATGTGTGAGGGAGTCATTGAATGTTACCAGCAAACTTGATGCTGCCTTTTTGTCTGACCACAAGTTGATGGCTTTGGCAAGATAATTGTAATTTCAGTTTTATTAACATTGCTTCATCTGGTACTTCTGGAAAAATGAAACTATTCCCTATTTTAGCACTTCTCCTTGGAAATGAAACATTGTAATTCTTAATGCTACGAGAGAGCACTTTTCAAACATAAAATAAATTTTTCTCATTAGCTTGAAATTTTACAAGAACAAAGTCATTCATATCTGCTTCTTGGGTTGTTGGTCCATTGGTGACAGAGAATGTTCAACTTCGAACACCACAAAGAGACAGCAATTTAGTAGTGTCTCACTCTGCCCCACATTACTTCCTACAATGTAACAGGTCGTAGTAAACTTCCTAAAACATGTTAGGTGCTTCTAATTACGGTAATTTGTAGTAAATAAATATGTACTTGACCTGAAATAAATGACATTTTTCTTACCTGACTGAACAGACAACTGGACACTTCAATTGCTGAGGTAAAATAATTTGTGCGAGATCGTGCGTATTTGCTTGGTTTCCGCACAAAACCAATCCGCTGTAAGTCTAAAATTTCACATTCAGTATTACCAACCTAACACACATAACAATTTCCCTCTTCTTACCGCTTAAGTGACATATTGATTTTACTGCTTTAGGCTTTTAACATATTATTTTTAGAGACGTTCAATATACGGTAGTAATAATTATAAATTGGAAACTTACCACTGCAATTTCACCTAAATTGCACTGTTGATTATTGTTTCAAATATTTGCAAAAATTAAGTAAACTCTACAACTCCACTAAAGTTATTGCATTCGTGATGCAAGTAACATTAAGGAAGCCATGAAAAAATCAAGAAGATTCCAGATGCCGATGTTATTACTGCAATATGTTATATAAATAATATTGTTGAAATATTAAAATGAAAAATAAATCATTACATAACCTTACCGTTTGTTTTTTTAAGTTCGCATTTATAGGCTGGGGGAAAAAAGACGTATATCACGCCCTGCTGAAGTATAGTAAACACAGAAAACATTTTAAAGCAATAATGTTGAAGATAGATATTTTTGTTTTGCAAATTTGCCGTCATTGAACAGAAACCAAGATGGAGATTTCATTGCAACTAATTAGAAATTCGTCTTTCAGGTATCTAATAAACGATCTTCGCACAAAATAATGTACGATACACAAGCGGTATGTTTTCTTTCAATTCTCGGAAATTAAAAAAGCTCAACTACGTTTCGCTTTTTCAAACTTTTCCTCGAACATGAAAACTTCAACATACCGCTCTTGTAACGCATATTACTATTACATACACACTGCGAAATGGCGAAATGTTTACTAAGACGAGTATGTAGAAGGTGATCGATTCGATATCTTGAAAACTACTGTTTAGTAGTTCATGTAGGCTGCCACAAGTGCGAGAAACTTGTCAGCTAAACCATTCATATTTTATAGGGAATGTCTCACTGTGGAACATGTCTCATTGTGGACCACTCTCCCCTATATGCCAGTATTCAAATTTCTGTGTCTTCGCTGACCGAGATACGAACCCTGGACACCTGTCGACGCAGCCAGCCTCTCTCGCAGTCTTGTTGAACACACAACGCATCGATCGTCAAGGGTTGGTAGGACGGCGGTCCAGTGATACACATACGACGCCTCTCCGAGCAGCATCGTGTCGCCCCGCTTCGAACCAGCGCCGCGGTGCTTTCCAGTCGTCAGTTGTGCCCGAGCGCGCGTCCAGGCCGGTTGCCGCTCCCACGTGCGCGGTCGTCCGTATGCCAACCTCACCCCTCACACTGGGGACAATCACAATTCCTTTCCCCTAGTGACGTTGTAGTGGATACATGTACCGTGTGTTGTGTATGTACGCTTTCGTGTAGCTTTTGTCTGAGTCGCTGTTTTTTGTGTGGAAATTTTGTGGACTAAGTGTAAGGAAATCTTTCTTCTTTTTTTTTGTTATTTTTATTAGTGATATTTGTGTGACTGTGTGTTAAAATTTTGGAATTTTATTATTATAACAAGAAGGTAAACAACTGAATAAAATATTATTACTCATTTTATTGTTGTTAACAAAACTAAAAAAAAAAAAAATCAGTGCTGTGTCGACAAAATTAACTACAAGAGGAATTACTTCCAAACTTTACAAATCTCCAAGGCAATGCAATAACAAATGCGAAACGGATTTCTGGTGAGTGAGTTCAGTAACTATTATATTGTTCTTATAGATTAAACTATTAAGATAAATCGTTGCGAATGTGTTGAACAATTTGTTATATCTGAGAACCAACCAGTTTACATATTGTTACTTCCTTTATTATTAACGAAATTCAAGAAAGGAAATGGTGTGCGAATAGGTAATAAAACTATAACAGGAGTAACATTTACTAGAGAACGCTATTCAAACACAATATAAAAACAAAGGCGTAACGATTTTCTCGTGAGTTAGTTCAGTAATAAATTTATGCCGTTATTCTAAACAATATACATTTTAATTATCTCTTTTGCCTATGCATTAGGTCTATAATGAATTTTAAAGGAATTTTATAACATTTTTATTATTTTCATTACTTACTTACTTACAAATGGCTTTTAAGGAACCCGAAGGTTCATTGCCGCCCTCACATAAGCCCGCCAGCGGTCCCTATCCTGTGCAAGATTAATCCAGTCTCTATCATCATACCCAACCTCCCTCAAATCCATTTTAATATTATCCTCCCATCTACGTCTCGGCCTCCCTAAAGGTCTTTTTCCCTCCGGTCTCCCAACTAACATTCTATATGCATTTCTGGATTCGCCCATACGTGCTACATGCCCTGCCCATCTCAAACGTCTGGATTTAATGTTCCTAATTATGTCAGGTGAAGAATACAATGCGTGCAGTTCTGTGTTGTGTAACTTTCTCCATTCTTCTGTAACTTCATCCCGCTTAGCCCCAAATATTTTCCTAAGCACCTTATTCTCAAACACCCTGAACCTATGTTCCTCTCTCAGAGTAAGAGTCCAAGTTTCACAACCATACAGAAGAACCGGTAATATAACTGTTTTATAAATTCTAACTTTCAGATTTTTGGACAGCAGACTGGATGATAAGAGCTTCTCAACCGAATAATAACACGCATTTCCCATATTTATTCTGCGTTTAATTTCCTCCCGAGTGTCATTTATATTTGTTACTGTTGCTCCAAGATATTTGAATTTTTCCACCTCTTCGAAGGATAAATCTCCAATTTTTATATTTCCATTTCGTACAATATTCTGGTCACGAGACATAATCATATACTTTGTCTTTTCGGGATTTACTTCCAAACCGATCGCTCTACTTGCTTCAAATAAAATTTCCGTGTTTTCCCTAATCGTTTGTGTATTTTCTCCTAACATATTCACGTCATCCGCATAGACAAGAAGCTGATGTAACCCGTTCAATTCCAAACCCTGCCTGTTATCCTGAACTTTCCTAATGGCATATTCAAGCGCGAAGTTAAAAAGTAAAGGTGATAGTGCATCTCCCTGCTTTAGCCCGCAGTGAATTGGAAAAGCATCAGATAGAAACTGACCTATACGGACTCTGCTGTATGTTTCACTGAGACACATTTTAATTAATCGAACTAATTTCTTGGGAATACCAAATTCAATAAGAATATCATATAATACTTCCCTCTTAACCGAGTCATATGCCTTTTTGAAATCTATGAATAACTGATGTACTGTACCCTTATACTCCCATTTTTTCTCCATTATCTGTCGAATACAAAAAATCTGATCAATAGTCGATCTATTACGCCGAAAACCGCACTGATGATCCCCAATAATTTCATCTACGTACGGAGTTAATCTTCTCAAAAGAATATTGGACAAAATTTTGTACGACGTCAACAAAAGTGATATTCCTCGAAAGTTACCACAGTTGGTTTTGTCCCCCTTTTTAAAAATAGGTACAATTATGGACTCCTTCCATTGTTCTGGTACAATTTCCTTTTCCCAAATAGCAAGTACAAGTTTATAAATTTCGCTATATAATGCACTTCCACCCTCTTGTATTAATTCTGCTGGAATTTGATCGATACCTGGAGACTTGTACTTTTTCAGATTTTCTATCGCAATTTTGACTTCTGAAAGTGTGGGTTCGGGTATAAATGGCTCAGCAGTTTGTATTTCAATTTCGTCCCGATCATTTCTATTTGGCCTATGTACATTTAGTAGTTGCGCAAAATAGTTTTTCCATCTGTTTAGGATTGATGGAGAGTCTGCAAGCAAGTCACCATTCTCATCCTTGATCACGTTTACCCTTGGCTGATATCCGTTCTTAAATTCCTTTATACCCTTATATAAATCTCGAATGTTTTTATTCTTACTATTTGTTTCTACCTCATTCAGTTTTTCCTTCAAGTAACCTCTCTTTTTATTCCTAAGTGTACGACTTGCTTCCCGTCTTTCATTGAAATAATTATCTCTCTTCTCCTCAACTGGATCCTGTAAGAATTTCAATTTTGCCTGTTTCCTTCTTTCTACTACCATGCAACAATCTTCATCAAACCACGGTTTCTTTTTCTTAGTTTCATAATAACCTATGCTCTGCTCAGCTGCAATTTTGATACTATCTCTGATATTTTCCCACACGCTATTAACATCTAATTCTTTCTCAACTTCGTCGGAACTTTCTAAAGTGGCAAACCTATTCGAAATTTCGACCTGATAATTTTGCTTAGCTTCCTCGTCCTTTAATTTCAAAATATTGAATTTAGTAATATTAACTTGCTGCTCTACTCGCTTGGCTACTGATAATCTTTCTCTTAATTCTCCAATCACCAAATAATGGTCAGAATTACAGTCTGCACCCCTGAAAGTTCGAATATCTACTATACTAGTATGTCTCCGTTTATCTATCAAGATGTGATCTATTTGGTTGTGTGTCAATCCATCTGGAGAAGTCCAAGTATATTTATGTATATCCTTATGGGGGAATGTTGTACTTTTGACAATTAAATTTTTCGATGTGGCAAAGTTGACTAATCTAACTCCATTGTCAGTACTAATTGCGTGTAGGCTCTCTTTTCCAATAGTTGGTCTAAAAATATCCTCCCGTCCTACTTTAGCATTGAAATCCCCCAATAAAATTTTCATGTGATATCTAGGGAACTGATCAAAAGTATGTTCCAATTCCTCATAGAAGCTATTCTTTATATGGTCGTCTTTCTCTTCTGTAGGGGCGTGAGCATTTATAACTATGATGTCGCACCATCTACCCTTAAGTACTAAATATGATACTTATTTTCATTACACCGTATATTAATTCCACACTATTAATTCTATCAGTTTTATGTATACTTCTTGTTTATGAAAATTGTCTGCAAGAGGGATTACTTCCAAATTTTACGAATCTCCAAGGCAACACAATAAAAAATGCCAAACGGATTTCCGGTGAGCGAGTTCAGTAATTACCATATTCTTATACACTGAACTATTGAACATTCTGGGGAATGTGTTGAACACACTTTTTTATATTTCAGAGCCGAACAGTTAACGATAATTTTACTCCGTTTCTAGTTAATAAAATTTAAGAAAAGAATAATTGTTGTGTGAACGGAAAATAAAACTAAAGTGGAGTAATAATTACTACAGAACATTAAAATTCAAAGACAACAGAAAACAATAGCGAAACGATTTTCCCGCGAGTTAGTTCAGTAATAATTTGTGCCGTTTTTATAGGTAAATATCAATTTAATATTTACCTCTGCCTATGCATTATATTGCATTTTAATGGAATTTATAGTTTTTTATGTGTCATTACACCAAATATTGATTCCACGATATTAATTATTGCCATTAGTTTTAAATATACTTCTGACATTACTATACGAAATTTGAAGATATAACGAGAAGGTAAGCGAATAAAAATATTATTACTCTTTTTGTTATTGTTGTTGAAGGAACTTAGAAGAAAATTCAGAGCTATGTCAGCGAAAATTATTTTCCTATTTCAAACTTCACTAATCTCCAATGAAATGTAATAAAATATTCGAAATGGATTTCTGGTGAGTCAGTTCAGAAACTATTATAATCCTTTGTTCTTATAAATTAAACTATTAATCATTCTGGCAAATGTGTTTAACATCGGTTATATTTCAGAACCAATGAAAGCGTTACTAGTTCTTATGTTCTTCTTAACGAAATTCTAGAATGAAATCGATCTTTGAACGGAAAAAAAACTACTCCAGAACGTTACAATTTCAAAGATAATTAAAAACAATTTCATAAAGATTTTCTGGCGAGTTAGTTCAGTAATAATTATGCTGTTATTCTAGACAATATACAATTTAATTTTTGCTTTTGCCTATTGATTTTAATGATATGTTATAGGTTTTATTAGTGTGATTTAAATAAATTTATCTTTATCTTAGAAAGAGTTGAAAATATAAGAATCAAAATAATATAATTTTGTACTAATACTGGAAATTTGCTGGGAAAGTTTGTATTTTTTTAGTTAAAACAACTTCAGAACATGTTGAAAAATAATTTTCCAAAAAGACTGCTTATCCAAGTTCAGAGGAAGGTGTGATATTATGACACATCTACGCATTTAAATCATGTTTTCTTTAACTGTTGGTAAAAAATATAGTTTTCCGGTAATGAAACGTTTACTCACTGGAATATGCGATACGGAAGTTCAGTTTTTAATGCACAACAGAGAATAAATTACACCACAGACAGATGTATAGTAGTAGGTGAATTTAGAGCAATGGAGAGACTTTCATTTTGTGCTCGATTGAATAGCTTGGGCGTTTACGAGGACGAAGGCTACTGTATTTGAGTTTCTCTACATTCACGTATTTGCTGAAGACCTAATTCTCTTCATCATTCAGATTTCTCTCTCTCTCTCTCTCTCTCTCTCTCTCTCTCTCTCTTGTTGGTCACTACAGACGCCTCCAGGGAGATTTATCTTGGATAGTCTGTAGTTCGAGTTTCCTTCTAATAATCTCTTGCAGGTCTCAGAGGAAAGTCCCTTCTACCCTACCACTTCTCAAAGGCTCTGACAGCTATAATCCTCAAAATAAGCCCTCCCACTGCAAATCCAAAAGATTACAACTTGAAATGCCGTCTAGTTCTAAGCAAAAGTTGTTTCTAACTTCACTAAAATGGTGTTGACACATCCAAATTATTACTGGTACTAACATCGTCTTCAATATTACAAACTTTCATGAAAAGTTTTAGCACAGTCTAGTATATACAGTCACGAAACTCAATACGTAGTAAATATGCATCCATAGATAGTTGCTAACCACTAGGATCGCTACTATCGCCTCATCACAGACAATGCGAAATAGTACCTGGACAGTCTTTTGTTCCTAGTACCCTCATAAACTCAAGCTTCGTGACTGTATACTAGACTGTGGTTTTAGCTTATGCGTTTCTACGAAAGGCATTGAGAAGTCGGAATCTTTATTACCACAAAAATTCTAAATGTTTTTTCTCCAATTTTCTGAAGAATTTAAACTGCCAACAAGAACAGCGATAATTATGAGCTTTTTATATTATAAATTTTGAATTAATATAATTGTAAACTGTTTTGCATTTTTATTCTTTTGACGTGAAACATTTATACGCTTGACTACACAAAAATCTGGCCTCATTCTTTTGTTAATACGGTGACAGCATTATTACCAGGGAAAGGATTTATATGTAAATACATATTTACTTATAAAGCTAATATAATTTATATTTTGCATTATCTTTATGTTTCACAATGTGTAGGGTTGAAAAATCCTACTTTTATTTTCCATATTTTTCCATATTTTAGAGTTTAGTACATATTTTCGTTAATTTCCATATATTTTCCATATTTCATATAAAACAGTCCATATTATATTAGGTTTAACAATAAAACAAAACAAAATTCCATTAACTTTTAAAAATACATTTCAACAATAGAGATTTAAACACATGTTCAGTAATCCCTTTAACATCAGAGTTATTTGAAAATTAGCAGTCCTATCAACAATGGGAAAGTAAGTTACAAAACTGTATTAATTTAATTTAAAATTTTTAACAGACTTCAGTTGTGCAGCTCAACAGTTAAATGCCAGTCAGAGTACACATAGGTTCAGTTTTGTAAATCATACTATAAAGACGGTAAATATGCCAAAAGTACGTCATTCAGTCAATTTAAAATCAAAACTAACAAGTTACATTTCAGAATTTAAAGAAGATGGTTTATCAACTGACAATAAAATATTATTTTGTAATTTGTGTCAGTGTGCAGTATCATCTACACAAAAGTTCCTGGTGCAACAACACATTACAACTAGTAAACATCAGGCCAACAAACAACTAAATTCCAAGCAGAGACAATTGTTTTTAACACAACCAACAACATCGAATGTAAGATCTGAGTTTAACATCGACCTGTGCCGTTCTCTCATCTCTGCTGATATTCCTCTCTACAAACTAAAGAATAAGGTCTTCAGGGAATTCCTTGAAAAATATACTCAACATACAATCCCGGATGAGTCAACACTTAGGAAGACGTATGCTCCATCCATCTACGATGAGACAATACAGAAGATAAGAGATGAAATTAAAGATAGTTCAATTTGGGTTTCCATTGATGAGACTCCCGACAAAGAAGGTAGACTTGTTGGTAATGTAGTTATCGGTTTGTTAAGTGAACAATATTCTGAACGAATTCTTTTACATTGTGATGTTCTAGAAAAGTGCAATAACAAAACTATAGTTAAACTGTTCAACGAAGCTATGGGTATCCTGTGGCCAAAGGGTATTATGTACGATAATGTGTTATTCTTTATTAGCGATGCTGCCCCTTATATGGTCAAAGCTGGACAAGCATTATCTGTTGTATATCCTAAATTGACTCATTTTACTTGTGTGGCGCATGCATTTCATCGTGTGGCAGAAGTGGTCAGAGACAATTTCCCTAAAGTAGATTTGTTGATTTCATCAGTGAAAAAAGTATTTCTCAAAGCTCCCAGTAGAGTTAACGTGTTGAAAGAAATGTACCCTGAAATTCCATTGCCACCAAAGCCAATTTTAACTAGATGGCGTACATGGCTAGAAGCAGTTGAATATTATGCCGAACATATAGACTCTATTAACAATGTTCTCCTTGCATTGGACTCTGAAGATGCAGTCTCAATTGATACTGCGAAAACAGTTACCTGTGACATAAGTGTGAAGAATGACTTAGCTCACATTCAGCATACATTTTCATGCATCATAAAAACGCTCAAAAGTCTCCAAAATAGGCACCTTTCACTATCTGAAAGTTTTGAAATTATAAATAGTACTGTGGAACAACTGAATCGTGGTAGAGGTAAAGTTGCAGATGCAGTAAGAGCTAAGGTGGACACTGTACTTTCAAAAAACCCTGGATATGAAGAACTACAAAAGGTTGTTGCTGTGATGAGTGGTGAATCAACAGTGAAGATTAACTTGGACTTATCCCCAGCAGACATTGTGAAATTGAATTATGTACCAGTTACTTCTTGTGACGTCGAACGCTCTTTTAGTCAGTATAAATCTATCCTCAGAGACAATAGAAGAAGATTCACTTTTCAGCACTTGAAAGAAATGTTTGTAACCTATTGTTATGGTAACAGACAATAAAAATTGTGTTTTGTTGAAACTACATTTGAAGATAAGGTACGTCCATTATATTTTTTGTTTAGTTTGATTAAAATGTACCAATATTTAACGTACATAGTCATTTTTTATAATTTTAAGTCCATATTTAATTCCATATTTTGGTAAAAATCCATATTTAATTCCATATTTTGGTAAAAATAACTACATATATATTTACATATTTCATATATTTTTAGTCCATATAAATCCGTTCCCTGATTATTACAGTCGGCCTTGGATAACTGAAATTATGTATTTGAAAAAAAAAATAGTTTCGAATCCAGCCAGCAGTGATGAAACATAAAGGGGAAACAAATGAATGTGACATCAAAATGAATTCATATTTTAACGTATATGTTAAAGCTTAAGTAAATATTCAAATCAATTTTTATTCAATGAAAAAATTATATTTCGTACACAAACGGAATTAATTAATAAATTAGAACAGTATAAAGACACGAATAGTTTATTTATTAAATACTTAATTGTGGTATTAATTTCCATGCATCCAATTCTCTGAAAATACATTTTACTCATTACTATTTCAAACAATTCACTGGCGTCATATTGATGTATAAATCGTTCCGACCATCAATTGCATTGTTGTCTCGAGACTAGGCTTTATGGAATGAGGAATCAATAAATTTTTAAGTATTAATTTTTAACGAGAAGGCTCCGCCTGATTTTTTATACTAGTATCATAGTCTAGTACAGTCATGTCATTGATGCCCATAGGAGCAATCGCGCGCTTTAGAGCTCAGGAGAGCCTGAGCGCTTCACAGCGGAAAGGAAAGAGATAGACGAAAGAGGTAGTATATGCCGCTTGGTGGAGCTATATTCAGGGATGGCCAGCACTGAGTCAATAGATAAAGGAAAGAGAACTTATTAAAACTGTATCCATGTTAATTTTTAGATTTGCCTGAGAAGTTTAAGTGCATTATAAGAATGTAAGTTTTAATTTTAATGCTCATTTTTCACAAGTTTGATTTTTTTATTCAAAAGAAATATTTTCTCAACTTTTTTTTTATAGAAAAGTGAAATTTTCAGATATAGGCCTATTTATTTAGTAGCCTTACAGAATTTTTTCGTAAATCTACTATACCATATATAGGCCTACGTATTACTGAAGATAGTGTATTGAAAATTTTGAAAATATTGGCATGGAAATTGTTTGTAAGGAAATGAATTAACAAAGCAACTACTGTTACATCACAAGCAAAAGATACGTGCCCATGTGTTGTAAAAATGTCAGCTCTATAGCTTCAGCACATTTCGAGAAAATAATTTAATATTCTGATGATAGGAAGTTGCTAACCAATATCACCTTAAAAGCATAATGCGATAAGAGTTTTGTTATGGAATATTAGTTACACTTAAAACAGATACAGTACCTAGGTAACTTTGCTTTGTACTGTAATATTGTTTTGATTAGTTTATTGATTACTTTTGTAAGGCTAAAGATAGCATCAATATCAATTCCAACTTATCATGTCATACTCAATCTTTTTCTTTTGGGATATCTCTTTCTTTATGAATGATGTGTTTCATCCATTTAGTACAGTATAGTTGTACTGCTATGGAATTTATGTAAATATTCCTTCTTAACTCTTTATTATGTTATTAACGTTTAAAACACAAGTGTAATATTAAGAACTTGGTGTTAGTACTGCTGTTTTCCAGACAATATAGATAATATCAAACAGAAAGGAGCCATATAAAAAAAGCGACATAAAATATCACGTTCCGTTAGAAGTTTGTGCACCACTGTTTTCTTAATCCAATAGGCTGGTTATTTCTTCTTCCATACTTAGCGCTTGATGCCCACGCACGACGTCAAGGTCAGAAAAATGCGCTTGCTTTGACATCACTGTGATATCATATCATATCATATCATATCATATCATACGATACAGCATACAAGGATGTAATGTAACATACATATACATTACAATGTAATATAAGAAGATTAACATGTTTCCATTCTGTGTAAATTGTTCGCTACACTATTGACAAAAAGTGCCATCCTACACTATCCCTTAGAGCTAAAAGAAATGTTTTAATATTATGTTATTGCATATTTCTTTATCAGTTTGCATTAAACATATTTGAAATAATTTTTAAGTAAAAAAAATATTCGGTATTTCTTCATAGGTCTAGAATAAAATAATTTGGAACGATTTCTTCCAACACTGTATTTTAATACTATTATTATTTATATTATTATTATCATTATTATTATTATTTTTTTTTCTTTCCTGTGGTCGTGCCAGAGAATCAGTCCCATTCCGAGGCTTATTTGAAGGATTCGTAACAAGCTGTTTTTACGGTGACGGGAATAAACACAGAATAAATATGGGAAATGCCTGTTATTATTCGGTTGAGAAGCTTTTATCATCCAATCTGCTGTCAAAAAATCTGAAAGTTACAATTTATAAAACAATTATATTACCGGTTGTTCTTTATGGTTGTGAAACTTGGACTTTCACGTTGAGAGAGGAACATAGGTTAAGGGTGTTTGAGAATAAGGTTCTCAGGAAAATATTTGGGGCTAAGAGGGATGAAGTTACAGGAGAATGGAGAAAGTTACACAACACAGAACTGCACGCATTGTATTCTTCACCTGACATAATTAGGAACATTAAATCCAGACGTTTGAGATGGGCAGGGCATGTAGCACGTATGGGCGAATCCAGAAATGAATATAGAGTGTTAGTTGGGAGGCCGGAGGGAAAAAGACCTCTAGGGAGGCCGAGACATAGATGGGAAGATAATATTAAAATGGATTTGATGGAGGTGGGATATGATGATAGAGAATGGATTAATCTTGCTCAGGATAGGGACCGATGGCGGGCTTATGTGAGGGCGGCAATGAACCTCCGGGTTCCTTGAGAGCCAGTAAGTAAGTATTATTATTATTATTATTATTATTATTATTATTATTATTATTATTATTATTATTATTATTGAAAACAATCTGGAGAGGTCTTCTGTTTTCATTTCATATTTACAGAGACAACAAGTCTTTGGTAAAATTTTAAATTATATTTGGCATCTCATATTCCATTTTCCTTCCTATATCTCCCGTCCCTGTGCTTACAAATACTCCTACAGGAGCTGTAAAACAAATATGGATTCTGGTCGGACATTGGGATGGCGGGCGAGTCTACACATCTTTCTGAGGGGGAAAAAACAAGAAGGTTCAGATATTCGAAAACATTCTGAAGCTTCAACATACTTCTATAATAAAACTGTGCTCTGTCTACTGTGGCATGATTATGATCTCAAATTTATTCTGAATTACTTGGATTAAACGAGTTATGTACTGTATTTGCAGCGTTCAATCATTGACAGGCCCATCTTTAGCCACACTGTTATAATGTACTATATATACGTTGGAGAAAGAGTTTTACATTGGTAATTCTAAGTTGATTTTGTGATGAATGAAAACGGTAGAACATCCTATCTTAATTCAACCACTTCGTACAAATCTTAACACAGCTGCACTAGCAACAGGAATCTATTGCACCGTGTTTTTTTTTCTTCACAGGCAAGGCAATTTCTCTGCATGTCTAAGACAAGCGTTTTACCACAGTCTAGTATATATAGTCACGAAGCTCAATATGTAACAAATATGCATCCATAGATAGTTGCTAACCACTAGGATCGCTACTGTCGCCTCATTACAGACAATGAGATATAGTACCTGCACAGTCTATTGTTCTTAGCAACCTCATTAACTCAAGCTTCGTGACTGTATATACTAGACTGTGGTTTTACTCAGCAAGTAACCATGGCAATTATTGTGATGACGTAAGATGTCTTACGTATTCGTTATAGTACCATGGAGATGAAAGTTTGCGAATGACCTCCTTAATTTTAGGAAGCTTACAAAAGAGTTTAGTTAAAAATAAAATTAATTATTATTCATTTCGACAATAATAGTAATATGCGTTACAAGAGCGGTATGTTGAAGTTTTCATGTTCGAGGAAAAGTTTGAAAAAGCGAAACGTAGTTGAGCTTTTTTAATTTCCGAGAATTGAAAGAAAACATACCGTTCTTGTATCGTACATTATTTTGTGCAAAGATCGTTTATTACATACCTGAAAGAGGAATTTCTAATTAGTTGCAATGAAATCTCCATCTTGGTTTCTGTTCAATGACGGCAAATTAGCAAAACAAATATATCTATCTTCAACATTGTTGCTTTAAAATGTTTTCTGTGTTTACTATACTCCAACAGGCCGTGATATACGTCTGTCTTTTTTTTCCCCCTAGTCTATAAATGCGAACTTAAAACAAACGGTAAGGTTATGTAATGATTTATTTTTCATTTTAATATTTTAACAATATTATTTATATAACATATTGCAGTAATAACATCGGTATCTGGAATCTTGTTGATTTTTTCACGGATTCCTTAATGTTACTTGTATCACAAATGCAGTAACTTTAGTGGAGTTGTAGAGTTTACTTAATTTTTGCATATATTTAAAAACAATAATTAACAGTGCAATTTAGGTGAAATTGCAGTGGTAAGTTTCCAATTTATAATTATTACTATATTGAACGTTTCTAAAAATAATATGTTAAAAGGCTAACGCAGTAAAATCAATACGTCACTTAAGCGGTAAGAAGAGGGAAATTGTTATGTGTGTTAGGTTGGGAATACTGAATGTGGAATTTTAGACTTTCCGCGGATTGGTTTTGTGCGGAAACCAATCAAATACGCAAGATCTCGCACAGAAATAATTTCCAAAGTTCTGCTTATATCTACTCTCCGAAAAATGTTATTCTCAAAAGAAATTACTTAATTTTAATTAACAAAAGAATAACGAAATAGATGAATAGTTAGTTGCCCCTAGCAACTCATGAAGAGCGTAATGTTAAATGTAATATTGTGGAAATAAATATCGACCGTTGTCTAGGCTAATAACCTATAACAACTACAGTATTTTTGAAATTCTCCCTTTCAGGTACTTAAAACATTTTCATACATAGCATTCGTGCTATGTGTCACGCAGAACAACTGCTGAGAGGAAATATGAAAAATATTACTTGTAATTTAATTTAATTCAGAAGAAAAAATTTGATAGTTTTATTTTCATCTGGCACGAATATCTACATTTCTATTCATCAAAAAAGTATAATCCTCTGAAATCCCATCATAACTTTTGTGACACACTATATATATATATATATATATATATATATATATATATATATATATATATATTAATTTTCATTATGAGAATATCCCTGAATAATTAAAATATTAATTTTATTGGAAAACTGATATTCTGTAACATATACACAGGGGATTTTAAATGTATAAAGTGGATACGTATTTTGTTCTTGGCCACATACATTATTTTAAATGCCAGTTAATAGCGTATACATATCCAATTATTAAATACATAAAACTGATACTTCAATCACACAGGAAACCATTTTATTTCGTAATTAAGTGCTCATGTCGAAATTATTATTATTTGACCAACCGCTAAAAAAAAAAATGATGTTTTAATAAAATTCTAAATGACATTGTAATGACGCTTTCAAGGGAGTTTCAACTACATCGGCCAGCCCTACATTATCGATTATGACGTGTATTTGTGGAATATGAATATTTCATATCGGTTAGTAACTTTTGTAATAAAAATTCTAATGAAGAATACTATATAGTAATCAAGTCTTTACCGATATACAGGTAATGTGTTTTGACTGAACAGTTTCCAGTCAAGAAGGTTTCATTTCACCAAATAAGAAGCAAGTTCTGTTAGTTATGATGATCATTATGATAACGATACAGCCCATTAAGGACCCAGAGAGAACAGCCGGCTGCTGTTCTCAGATTCAGGTCTGCCGAAGCAGAGGTGGACGATCATCCGACAATGGAGGTATGGTCTGTGCAATGATCTGAAAATTTGTTTATTTGATATAATTACTATTACTTTTAAGTATCAGCACATCGTTCTCAATTTTTATTTTGGACTTGGTCCGTTTCTATTGCATAATAAGGACAACAAAACCTGAAAAAAAAGGATCTGGCAGTATATTAAAGAGAGTAACTGTAAATCCATTGCTGTTATTCTCAATAGTATTGTATAAAGAAATTATTATCTTATTCGAAAGGTCATGACTCGAATCGTGTTGTGAATGTCGTAGTAAGCTATGGTTACTATGGAGACGAAAGCATTTGTTTAAGAAAAACAATGGAAGTCAAGATATCTAGTTCCATTTATTATATCTCTACTCTTACTAATAATAATGATAATAATAATAATAATAATAATAATAATAATAATAATAATAATTAGGAAAGTTCAGAATAACAGGCAGGGTTTGGAATTGAACGGGTTACATCAGCTTCTCGTCTATGCAGATGACGTGAATATGTTAGGAGAAAATACACAAACGATTAGGGAAAACACGGAAATTTTACTTGAAGCAAGTAAAGCGATCGGTTTGGAAGTAAATCCCGAAAAGACAAAGTATATGATTATGTCTCGTGACCAGAATATTGTACGAAATGGAAATATAAAAATTGGAGATTTACCCTTCGAAGAGGTGGAAAAATTCAAATATCTTGGAGCAACAGTAACAAATATAAATGACACTCGGGAGGAAATTAAACGCAGAATAAATATGGGAAATGCGTGTTATTATTCGGTTGAGAAGCTCATATCATCCAGTCTGCTGTCCAAAAATCTGAAAGTTAGAATTTATAAAACAGTTATATTACCGGTTGTTCTGTATGGTTGTGAAACTTGGACTCTCACTTTGAGAGAGGAACATAGGTTAAGGGTGTTTGAGAATAAGGTGCTTAGGAAAATATTTGGGGCTAAGAGGGATGAAGTTACAGGAGAATGGAGAAAGTTACACAACACAGAACTGCACGCATTGCATCCTTCACCTAACATAATTAGGAACATAAAATCGAGACGTTTGAGATGGGCAGGGCATGTAGCACGTATGGGCGAATCCAGAAATGCATATAGAGTGTTAGTTGGGAGACCGGAGGGAAAAAGACCTTTAGGGAGGCCGAGACGTAGATGGGAGGATACTATTAAAATGGATTTGAGGGAGGTGGGATATGATGATAGAGACTGGATTAATTTTGCACAGGATAGGGACCGATGGCGGGCTTATGTGAGGGCGGCAATGAACCTTCGGGTTCCTTAAAAGCCATTTGTAAGTAAGTAAGTAAGTAAGGTTTCTTACTACTCTCGCCGTGACTTAAAAAATCTGACGAATAATTCATTGGATTTTGTGAGGGAAAACCAGGTTATTTTTATACGCCTTTTCCATTTTTGTCTTTCTGATCTGTGCAGCCAATCAGAGAGTATTAGGATTTGAATTCAGATTTCGAATACAGAAAGCAAGCGTATTAGGAATTACAGTGCCGAAGAGTATTAGAGCGATAGAACATCGGCCACTATTTCTATGAACTCCACACCTCTTTAATGAGGATTTTCGAACATAACCGTACGCATACAGCTTTGTATTACAGAATTCTGTAACAAGATCATTCATGTTACTTGAATCCTATGAAAAGAATATCATTTTGCTTGAAAGGAAAATTTAAAGCTGTAGTTCAAAAGGGCTAATTAAATAGGATTGGACCTCCCTTGCAGAATTGTATGAATAAGTTTAACCTTATTATGGAATCGTCCAAAAGGGTTTATGCAGTCCTCACAAATTGAATAATATTGGAGTACCCTCAATAAAGTTTCCGTTTGTGTATGACGGCGTTGGGTAGAGGTGACTCTCAATCAGGGTTTTATTGTTTACAGGACCCTTTCACAGTCTGCCTCCCCCTCAGAGTCGAGACACATTTCAAAGAATCCGATACTTCGGAACTCTTTCGTCTACTTTAAATGCTGGAATTATACTAGGAGCATATAAAATTAATGGGACGTTATAATAATATTAAATGTATGTTACAAATGGAATAGAAAGATTGGGAAGAAGCGAATGCATAATATTTCGCAGGCTATGCTCGTTTCCCTTCGAAGCTCTTCCAGGCTTTAAGAAAACTGTTCTATCTGTCATCCGGTTATATTCCTGAAACAATGTATGGAGCTAGACAGAGTATGAAATAGCAAAAATAACTTTTCACAGTTATTCTATTTCTCGTGAGAAACGGGTTTTGTACTGGTTCTGAAGTACATAGTTAACAGAATGAATACATCGTCGACTTTCCACCTCGTAGATTCCAGTTCAATTCCCATTTAAATCCAAAGTAGAATTATTGATGAAATCAGAAGGTGTCACGGTTCCTGGATGTACCCAAGTTAAAGCTAGGGACAGTACTTTGTCCCAGGAGGCAACAAGATTAATGGGAGAGGATGGTATTTTTTAAAACTTCTCTCCTATTTGGTGTAAAATATTAATTTTTTGTATGTAAAAAGCTCATAGCTGTAGCAACTCAACTAAATAAAAATAAAAAAAAATATACCCAATGCAGGATTGTACTAAAACCGATATATCTAAACCGTTTTTAAGGATAGACACAAACAGTTTTTTGCAATGTATTTGCAAAAGCATGTTCTACAAACTGTCTGTAACAGAATTTTGATATTAGTCCCTACGTTTGTAAAATAAACAATTAAAATTTAATAACAATTTTCTGATTTCCTTTCTTGCAAACAAACGGACGTACTTGTAAAATGAAATTAATTTACAAAATTATGTTACATAAAAAGTTTCCTAATAGTCTAAAGAATGTGTGTTCTAAATTTCATGCATGAATCTTTAATAGTTCAGAAATTATATCCATTTTTGTCTGGCAATGTAGCGAAAAAAAAAAATGAAGTTACTGGAAACCGATAAAAGCGGGCGAGTGATTTAAAAATCCATAGCGCAGGAAGTTTAAAAATGGTGACTCAACATCCGATAAGGGCACAAATATCCACAAAATGTTATGCTATGCATTCCACACATATCAAAGGGTATTTTAAAGAAAAAAAAATTTTGAAAATTTAATTTACCGGAAACAACAATAAAAGTGGGCGAGTGATTTAAAAATCCATAACGCAGGAAGTTAAAAATGGTGACTCAACATCCGATAAGGGTACAAATACCCACAAAATGTTATGCAATGCATTCCACACATATCAAATGGTATTTTAAATAAAAACATTTTGAAAATTTAATTTACCGGAAAGAACAATAAAAGTGGGCGAGTGATTTAAAAATCCATAACGCAGGAAGTTTAAAAATGGCGACTCAACATCCGATAAGGGCACAAATACCCACAAAATGTTATGCAATGCATTCCACACATATCAAAGGGTATTTTAATGAAAAAAAAAATTGAAAATTTAATTTACCGGAAACAACAATAAAAATGGGCGAGTGATTTAAAAATCCATAACGCAGGAAGTTTAAAAATGGCGACTCAACATCCGATAAGGACACAAATACTCACAAAATGTTGTGCAATGCATTCCACACATATCAAAGGGTATTTTAAAGAAAAAAAAGTTTGAAAATTTAATTTACAGGAAACAACCATAAAAGTGGGCGAGTGATTTAAAAATCCATAACGCAGGAAGTTTAAAAATGGCGACTCAACATCCGATAAGGGCACAAATACCTACAAAATGTTATGCTATGCATTCCACACACGTCAAAGGGTATTTTAAAGGAAAAAAAATTGAAAATTTAATTTACCGGAAACAACAATAAAAGTGGGCGAGTGATTTAAAAATCCATAACGCAGGAAGTTTAAAAATGACGTCTCAACATCCGATAAGGGCACAAATACCGACAAAATGCTATGCTATGCATTCCACGCATATCAAAGGGTATTTTAAAGATTTTTTTTTTTTAATTTACTAATTTTTCACCAAAAAATACTGTCCTCTCCCCTTAAGAATTACTGGAGTTTTATGGTAGTGGACGACACGCGTACATCTACCAAATGAAGTACTCGACTAGCAGCTCACGCGACTCTTGTTTGGTAAAGTTATGCGGAAGAAAACGTGGTTTCTCTTTAACAATTGCACAATTGTTGTTTCGTCAACTGTCTAAAGACAGATCTGAACCTCACAATCAACAAGGCACCATATATGAGGTAACGAAGCCAGATATAATGGAGTAGGATGGCCAGTTCCTTTCCCCCTCCATTGCATACATCGCTGACTAGCTACATAGGGTAACTCAGTCTAAATCGGGTCAGAGGTTAAATCGGGTCAATTTCAAAACCCTGCATCCATGTTCAAGCGTAAACCAGTTCAAGCAAGTGCTGCCATATACTGGTCAGGAAGAGAACTTCCTGTACACGTTGAGTGCCATTGATGCTAGCTGGTGTGCGTGTTCTTTGTGTTGACAATAAAAGAATAGAGAGAATGTAGAGGTGAGTTAAGAGTATTTTATACATTTTAAATAATGCTTTACGGTTCCTTTATTATTTTACAACAACTATTGCAGAGAATTTGTGCGATTAACTTTCAATATTATGTTTACGCTTTTTAGAAGAGATTATGGCTATTAACGCCTTCGTCGAAGCAGTATTCAGTACTACCAACCTCTAGGGCAAAAAAGTTCTAAATTTGGGTTAAATAGGGTCAGTAATATCGGACAAATAGGGTCAAGATGTTTCAAATCAGTCCACTCAAATTAAGTATTTATTTTTAATTCTTTGTGACAGATGGTTAAATGTAAGAGGAAAACGTCAAGTTCGTGGACTGAGAACGACGTGCAGAAGGCTATTAAAGCATTTCGCGAGGGAAGAAGCCAACGTCATGCTGCTGAGTTCTTAGGAGATCCTCATTCATGTCTGCAACGACGTCTTCAAAGTGGCCAGGACAACCACTTGAAAAGTAAAGGCCGTCAAACTACGTTTACTCCAGAACAAGAAAATGAACTTGTGTCTAGAATTTTGAAACTGTACGCATGTGATTTTGGACTACACTGCAACACAGTTCGTTGGTGCAGAAAAGAAAACAGTGTTTGTTTGTGGAAGGTGTAAAGTCTTAAATTAAGTCAATTTATATTGATTTTAACATTCCGTGCAGGTATATAGAGGGAAAAATTGTTACCCGATTTGCACTGAACACTGACCCCATTTATCCTTATACAGAAGGGTAAAAAGGGTCACTGCAGTGAAATATTTCAGTTCATGTACAGACAACTAGTTTAGAGTAAAAAAGAAACATTTCTGGGGAAGTAGTATTTACATGTGGCTGTAACTAATGATGTGTTATGAGTGTAATATATTATGACATTAACAATAAAATTAAGGATTTGTTACGTTTTGACCCCATTTATCCTTAGTTACCCTATTACACTAATCAGACTTCATATGCATACAAACAATTGTTCTTCCTCTGACACATATCGTCAAGTGAGATGTACTGACTGATAATAGATGTACATATCAGCCAGAACCTCGATCAGAGGCAACAATTTTATTGCACTAGTCTTTACAATTTAAAGGATTTACACTATGTACACTAGAATTATCTATTTTTACTACGTTAAACTATAATAACGAATGTAATCCTACATTGATCAAACATATTTACACTATTATGTACAGTGTAATATAAATAATAATGACACTCGGAAGGAAATTAAACACGGAATAAATATGGGAAATGCCTGTTATTATTCGGTTGAAGAAGCTTTTATCATCCAGTCTGCTCTCAAAAAATCTAAAAGTTAGAATTAAAAAAATATATATATTACCGGTTGTTCTGTATGGTTGTGAAACTTGGACTCTCACTTTCAGAGAGAAACAGAGATTAAGGTTGTTCGAGAATAAGGTACTAGGGAAATATTTGGGGCTAACAGGGATGAAGTCACCGAAGAATGGAGAAAAGTATACACAATGCAGAACTGCATGCATTGTATTCTTCACCTGATATAATTAGGAACATTAAATCCAAACGTTTGAGATGGACAGGACATGTAGCACGTATGAGCAAATCCAGAAATGCGTTTAGAGTGTTAGTTGAGATGGTGGAAAAAAGACTTTCAGGGAGGCCGAGACGTAGATGGGAGGATAATATTAAAATGAATTTGAGGAAGTTGAGATATGATGGTAGGGACTGGATTAATCTTGCTCAGGATAGGAACCGATGGCGGGCTTATGTGAGGGCGGCAATGAACCTGCGTGTTCTCTAAAAGGCCTGAAAGATCTAGGATATCATGTACATTTTAATTTCATGTGATTATCTGTCGTGCTTTTCTATAAATATTTCAGATGCCCAGGAAGTCAGTTTTAGTTTGAACCTTGCCAGTCACCATAACAATACTGAAATAAAATAAATAAAAGAAAAGAAAAATAAGAATACATATATATACACACACACATACGTTATATATAAAATAGGGGCGGGAGATTAAAAATATATGAGGGAAATATTGACTTGAGATCGGATTACGTCATAAAGTCTACGTTATGAAAATAATAAAGAAGAAACAAGTGAATACACATTTCCGATAGTCAGGAAAAGTGTAGTCCTTGGTATCAGTTGCGAAATGCTTCTCTTAATAATGGCGATGACAGGCAGAGAGTGAATAAATCTGCTGTTCGCAGTCATTAGCTCTATTCAGCTAACATGGCTCATTAACGACATATCGATAACGACATAACGATATATCGAAATAAAAGCTGGAAGGTAATATCGGATATCGGAGATAGACTATTGGATTTGAATGAATTTTCATACGTCTGACAAAAGCGAGTCGATAACGTTGCTATGGAAACAGGAGACAATTATTACGTATACGATCGGGTTACATTTACGTGTATTTTATGAACGTACATTTAACCTTTACGTTATCTAGCGCTGTTACAACTTCCAGGATTCTATGCTGCGCACATTACAGTTTTCATTACATCATCTTCAAACATCCATAAACTGAGATCGTTATTTCGACGTTCAATTATTTTATGAAACTTATCAGTAAATTGCCAATTAATATAGCTATTAAGTAGTGTAGTGTTTAAGGTAATCGTGTTATATATCTTTTTCATAATCAGAATGGAATTACGCGTGGGTATGAGAAGTAATGTTCTTACAATCTTTGTCTACAAATTTCTCCTAGAAAAGTAATTTGTTTCAGACTGTGTAGTAGCCTATTCTGGCACATAATAGAAGATCTGCTACGATTTCAAGACATTATTATGTTTCTTCTTTATCAACCTAGGCGTGTGTAATTTATCTATAGTAATCTCAGACCTCGAGAGACATTTATTAGGATTATTTCGTGAATAAAATAAAAATGTAAATAACGTAACCTTAAAATTTGCTTACACAATGTAATTAACTAATCGTATATTTATGAATACTTAACCTATTCCGACTTGTGAAGTTGAAATAGATGAATATCGATTACTGCAATAAAGAAATTGAATGCCGATCGAGAAAAGCGAAATACAGGTTTAACAATGTTAACTACATGCACTGCGCTTTTCTCTTGTTATTATAACAGAAATACGTTTTTATTATCAGCTGAAATCATGGTTTAATTTTAGTAATATGCGTTACAAGAGCGGTATGTTGAAGTTTTCATGTTCGAGGAAAAGTTTGAAAAAGCGAAACGTAGTTGAGCTTTTTTAATTTCCGAGAATTGAAAGAAAACATACCGCTCTTGTATCGTACATTATTTTGTGCGAAGATCGTTTATTACATACCTGAAAGAGGAATTTCTAATTAGTTGCAATGAAATCTCCATCTTGGTTTCTGTTCAATGACGGCAAATTTGCAAAACAAAAATATCTATCTTCAACATTGTTGCTTTAAAATGTTTTCTGTGTTTACTATACTCCAGCAGGCCGTGATATACGTCTGTCTTCCCCCCCCCCCCCAGTCTATGATGAGTCTGGAATCTTGTTGATTTTTTCACGGCTTCCTTAATGTTACTTGCGTCACGAATGCAGTAACTTTAGTGGAGTTGTAGAGTTTACTTAATTTTTGCAAATATTTAAAAACAATAATTAACAGTGCAATTTAGGTGAAATTGCAGTGGTAAGTTTCCAATTTATAATTATTACTATATTGAACGTCTCTAAAAATAATATGTTAAAAGCCTAAAGCAGTAAAATCAATATGTCACTTAAGTGGTAAGAAGAGGGAAATTGTTATGTGTGTTAGGTTGGGAATACTGAATGTGGAATTTTAGACTTACCGCGGATTGGTTTTGTGCGGAAACCAAGCAAATACGCACGATCTCGCACAAAAGTATTTTAGGAGTATAATATAATTACAAATAATCCGATTAATATATTAATGAAATGTACAACTGTTGAAAACGCAGTTATCAAATATGAATGAAGGAGTATTATTTTCTTTAGATACAAGGGACACGGAATTAGAAGATTAAGATGTAGATGTGGAAATAGGATTTGGCACTTTATTTAGTACTTCATCGTTACATTAATGGAGTCATGCTCATCGATTTACGGGAAAACAGCTGGCGACACTGACTAAACAAAATAACGACCATGCGATAAATTGGTTGTGATAAATGTTGTTGCAAAAATTATCGCGATGTATGACTGTGATTGGTTGGCATTTAAAGTTTCATTACATTTCATTGGTCAAAAATGGAATGATGTCATATAAACGAAATAAATTGTGAATTCTATGCATTGCTGTAAGCAGTGACTTCCAATTTAAGTTGACATGCCGAGAGATTATCCTTACATGTGAATTTTGTTTTCATAATATTATTTTTATTTTATTTTAAATTTGAGCGTTAAGGGTTAGGTACAGCTTACAGCCATAACATTTTTGGAAATATTCAATTTTTTTCCTCCATCACTGTAGCTTGTACAACAATTAAAATTTGTATGTGTTAAACACTGTCCTTCTGCTATATGAAAAAAAAAATATTTTTACGATTTAAAAAATATATATTTTTTTTTCGAAATTGAAAATGGTGGAAGTTCACTGTGCAGTGATAAAGTGTTTCCCTCATAACTCATAAACTTGTTAGCTTTTTCATGTTTTATGTCTCTTTAATTTTATTGCTGAAACTCTTGCTCTTTCAACTACATTCCTTAATAAATTTTATATATATAATTTTGTATTAGAAGAAAATACTGATATTTGACAATTTTTTTAAGAATTTATTTTTTATTAGACAATCTATCAAAGGTAGAGCAGTGATCTCGCATGATATTGTAGATATGACATACATAAATACACACAAAAAAGTTCATCACAGAATGTTGGATAGTTTTTGAGTTACGAGGGAAACGCTTCATTACTGCACAGTGAACTGCAACCTATTTTAATTTTGAAAAAAAAAAAAAAAATATATATATATATATATATATATATATATATATATATATTCTATATATTTTTAAATCGTAAAATTATTTTTTTTTCACGTAGCAGAAGGACAGTGTTTTACACATATTAATTTCCATTATTGTACAAAATACAATAATGGAGGGGCAAAAAAGGTTGAATATTTACATTTTATTACTGTAAGCTATACCTAACCCCTTAAGTTATCAAAGCAAAGTTAAAAAAAAAGTATGTCTCAAATCTCCGTTGGAAAGTCTAGCCGACTGAATGCAAAAATATACAAAGCTGACAATTCGAACTTTCTAATTTCAGTCTACATTCGTGTATTAGATGACACTGAATGAAAACAATAAGGTGAAACCTGTTGTTTTTTTATTTTATTGGGTTTTATTTTACGACGCTGTATCAACATCTAGGTCATTTAGCGTCTGAATGATATGAAGGAAACCAGTAGTTCGCCAAAATAAATTAGATACGTAATTTATAAAAATCAATTTTCTTCATGGGGATAGATTATGTAAAATAATACTTGTGGGGAAAGAATATATTATTTCTCATTGCACCCACTGCTTGCTAGTTGCTACTGCGTCATACAAGAAATTCTCAAAGCAACGTCATCAGTGCTCGGATTTCCATGGTTACAGTTTTCGAGAAACTTTTTCCGTATGAATTCCACAGAATTTGCCTCCCAAGGAATGTAGTGTGGTCCTGGACAAAACATTTTGTGCTATCTAAAAGCAAGCATTTTTATCATTTGTACCGACGGAAGATTTCATAGCAGAAATTCCAACTTTTCTCCCCCCGTTCAGTTCCAGATATAGTCTTCCTCTTTGATGTTACCAAATGCATTTTTAATACAACGTATTTCTCTATTCCAACTGTTTTCTTTTGTGACATACAATTCAAATGTATTTCATTGTTTTAAACTATTATTATCATTGCTTGTTTTTAAATAGTGTTGAGGTCGTATTTAAAAATATAGTAAATTATTTTAAGTCTATCATCATATTAGTTAAAATTTCATAGAAAAGACTCATTTACGTTTAAAACCCGATTTGGCTTATAGTAATACAGATCTTAATTAAGACAAAAAATTCTGTGAACGGAGGTTTCGATCAAAAGACGAACCACTAAGCGAACGGTTATTTTATCGGTTTTCTACGCTGATAATTCACGGGACATGCTACTGGAAGTAAATGACGACTTTGGATGAAGATAAATGCAGACAAGACGAAGACCATGGTTACCGGTAGAAAAGTAAAGAAGGTAAACTTGCGAATTCGAAATGAGGCAGTGGAACAAATGGACAGCTTCAAATACGAGGGGGATCCAGGAAATAACGACCGTTTTGTTGTAATAATTAAAAATATATATATTTATTTGAAAAAACAAAGTCTGTTACATAACTGAAGCTTCCTTTACTTCTCTACATAATCACCACCTACATTTAAACATTTGTCGTATCTGTTCACTAGCTTTAGAATTCCCGTGTTATACTCCTCTGCCGCCAGTTCATTAAGCCAGGTGTTCACTGTCTTCTTCAACTCTTCATCACTTCCAAAACGCGTACCACCCAGAAAGTCTTTCAGCTTAGTGAAAAGGTGAAAATCGCTAGGAGCAAGGTCTGGACTATAGGGCGGATGATCAAAGATTTCCCAACCGAATTGATCCAGCAATTCTCGAGTTGAAGCAGCAGTGTGCGGGCGGGCACAGATTTTGTGGTAGCCAAGACGTTGCGACACAATTTCACCAAGCAAAGAACGAGAAATGTCAGGAAAGGCAATATGCAATTCGTCGAGTGATGTGCGCCTGTCTTGCAAGATTCTGTCGTTCACTTTAGTCTTCAGGTCTTCTGTGATGAGTGATGGGCGTCCGGGTCGAGTTTCATCGTGGACATTTGTTCGCCCATTGTTGAACATTTCGCACCATTTTCTCACATTTCTTTCATTCATTACAGTATCACCATACACTTCTTTCAATTGCCGGTAAATTTCTGCAGGTTTAAAATGTCGGGCATTCAAAAATCGAATCACACTCCTCACCTCACAGTCGGCGGGATTATCAATCACGTCGTTCATTTTGAAGTAACACAAAATGCACAATGGCGACTTGTTGCAACCAGTACTCACAACATTATGAGAACACATGTTAAGGAAGCCAGTTGACCTTCAAACAAGGAAGGGGAGTCAGCTGCGCGGCGGGTATGCGCGAACAGTCGTTATTTCCTGGATCCCCCTCGTACTTGGTGTGTACTATAAGTAGTAACATGAGCTGCCGCCAGGAAGTCAAACGGTGGATAGCAACGGCAAAGGAAGCTTTTAATAGAGAAAGGAGCATCTTCTGCGGACCTCTGTAAAAAGAACTTTTATTTTAGTAGGTTATTTTACGACGCTTTATCAACATCTTAGGTTATTTAGCGTCTGAATGAGATGAAGGTGGCAATGCCGATGAAATGAGTCCGAGGTCCAACACCGAAAGTTACCTAGCATTTGCTCATATTTGATTGAGGGAAATCCCCGGAAAAAAACCTCAACCAGGGAACTTGCCCCGACCGGGAATCGAACCCGGGCCATCTGGTTTCACGGCTAGACGCGCTAACCGTTACTCTACAGATGTGGGCGAAAAAAAAAAAGAACTAAGGAAGAAGCTAGTGAAATGTGGCATTGTACGGGGCAGAAATATGGGCATTACGACGAAGTGAAGAGAAAGTACAAGAAGCATTTTGAAATGTGGTTATGGAGAAGAATGCAGAGTGGGAAATCGACAGACAGAATGGAGCTGTGTTGGAAAGAGTGGTTCCTTCTTTTGTTATCAAGCTGACAGTTTAAAGGATGAAAATTTACAGATTGATTGTATTTTTTGTGTTGATTTTTTAGCACAAAGGTTTAAGTAGGTTATAAAATACCCTAGAAACTAAATAAGAAGACTTCTGAAGCTTGACGCCTCAATTGAATTTTCTTATTGTGCGACAGTCTATTGCAGCCGTGGCGAAAATGCGACTCACGAGCACATTTTGGCTTGGAGTGTATTTCTCTCGCTTCCTACCTACAACCCCTCCCCCCTCACTCACTGAAGTCAAACTCCATTCCATTTGTATTTGTCTCTGACCTGCGAGTGGCGTATCGTCGCAATGTCTCTCTCGAAACCATGTACCTCTATAAAAAAAGAAAGTTTCAAGTAGGATGGGAGGATGCATTCTTTTGCTTACAATATGATGAAAATATTAAATGTATGATTTGTTCACAAATATTACTAGGAAAACGGTTGTATAACATAAAACGGCATTATAAGTTACTACATGTTACTGATGAAACATTAAAAGGTTAAGTGCTGTTATTATTATTATTATTATTATTATTATTATTATTATTATTATTATTATCATCATCATCATCATCATCATCTCTGTACGTCGATCCTTTTTCAGCAGATGTACAAATAATGCGGTTAGATCTTCAATTTAAACTCACAGATTTACAGTGTGACGTTAAATGAAAGCTAGATGTAAGGACTTGACAAATGTTGAACTTTTCAAATCTTTGAAAAAAAAAAAAATATTTGAAGCTCCGTTCTTTCGCTTGCTCTGTTGAAGCCATGTTCGCTGTAACTTACGTTTGTGAAAAATTATTTTCAACAATGAAAATAGTAAAAATCAAATTTATATCACGACTGACAGACAAATACCTTCGTCATGAACTACGACTGGCAGTAAGTGACATAATTTCTGATTTTGAAACTTTGTCGCAGAGACATTCTGAAGACAGTTAATTTTAGGTTGTGATAATGTGTCCTATATTTTCTTGTTCATTTCTTTCTTCGTTTGACGTCCTAAACATTAGTTTGTAGCCTTGTACTGTATAATTTTATTTAAGTGCTTGACGTAAGGAAAATGAAAAACCGTTAATAAGTCAGACAGTTGCTTCACTTCCCCTTCGGGTGTCTGCCTCCCTCCATAGGTGCTATGCACGTTGCAGCTTACACAGTGGCTCGGCGCACGATGGCATTTTCGCCACGGCTGGTCTATTGACATGATCAGAGAATTTCAGAGACGTGCAAGCGATATACTGAAAGATGACTACTGCCCGTTCGATTGGTTAGCCTTCTAATTTTTTTTTCTAATTTGGTTATTTAATTACGCTGTATCAACTACGAGGTTATTTAGCGACGATGAGATTGGTGATAGCGAGATGGTATTTGGCGAGATGAGGCCGAGGATTCGCCATAGATAACCTGGCGTTCACCTTACGGTTGGGGAAAACCTCGGAAAAAACCCAACCAGGTAATAAGCCCAAGCGGGGATCGGACCCGTGCCCGAGCGCAACTCCAGACCGGCAGACAAGCGCCTTAACCGACTGAGCCACGCCGATTGCCGTTGCCTTCTAAGTCCTGACAGTATAGTATAGTATACTTGCATATTTTGTGTCCTAACTGTAACCTGCAGATTTTTTCAGCTTTTTTCCTCATGTCAATGACTTTTTTTTTTTGAAGTGTACAATTACATTGAACTTTAAAAATAAAGAAACAAGTGTGTCAGGATTCAAGAGGTGTCGCAGGATCATCGAAATGGGCGAAATCACGTTAGAGTTACTTGACGAGACCATTTTCTTTAAGTTAATGTTAGACAGTTCTATAATATCTCTTACATTCTGAAGTATAGTATACTATACTTCATGCATTTAGTTTCAAACTTGACACTAGATAAAATCGTTATCGATTACTTCTTTTCTGTGCTTGTCAAGCTCCTAACATCTCTTGGGACGTACAGGAAGCACAAATGAAAATGACGAACAGCAACTGAACGCCAGGACATCGTAGGACATGCTTTCGAAATGCACAGTAAACGTTATATTTCAAGAGCAAAAATATATGATATAAGATGTATGTGCAAAGACACGAAGTATAGTATAACTAGTGGCTTGTGCATCAAATGCTGCAAACTAAGTTCATTAGACGTTCACATAAACATTTTTCAGATTTATTTTCAATGAAGAATACCAGACATTTTGAAAGTTATTTGCTTCCATAATAATGAAAGATACTCTCTCTCGAGCCAATACTGAAGAGAACCACGCATATAAATATCTACACTACACCGCCATTAAATATATGAAAAAGACCCAACTCCACTTGATTAATAACTATAAAAATATTTGATTTTTAATAATATGATTATCTTACGTAAGTTTTATAGCTTTCAGTAACATATACTATATATATACTATATAGCGGCCACTCAGTAAAATATAGAAATCAAAATCTACATCTACTTATATAACCCCAAAACGTTTCACGTTCATATCATCAATATAGCATTAATATGTATAATTAATGAAAAATAGTCACATCACGGCATTAACTACAATAATATTTAATTTATAATAGTAATAATGTCATCAAACCACCTCAAGTTTTGTAGTTTTTAATATCCAATACACAGCTGTACCCAGAAAATTACACACCACAGAATCGAACCTGTAAATTATTTTTAGTAATTTAAGTTTTTAATAACCAATTTGATTTGAGCTCTAAATATGTCAGCATTCTTGCAGATCATGGCCTTCGTGTAATATTGTTTACTGTAGTGTGTGTTTTGTTTTATTCTGAAATGCAGCACGGCCGACTTGATGCTTCCTTCGCTTCTCCTGAATGCAATTAGCTAGTTCACAAAACTGACGACAGATGGATTTTGGAAAATAGGAAAATTATGTAGGAAAATTGACATTTCACTGAAAACTACTATTCTTCCGAAAAACTTTGGGTTCCAAGCTTCAAAATGAGGGGCCATTTATTAAAATCTGTTCAGCCGTTTTCCCGTAATTTCCATTACCACTTCAAATTATATATATATATATATATATATATATATATATATATATATATATATATACAGGGACATCATTTTATTTTTACTAATATTTTTAATATCAACCTTGCTATACCTTTAGAGAACCGGAAAACGCGTTTGCCACCCCCTTCCACAACTGGAGTTCGATGATACTGGCGTAAAACACAAACAAATCACTTTACTAGGTATAGGAGGGTAGAAAAGTACTTCATCAATTTACGTAAACTAGGAAATATCGCGATTTTGAGTTCGATAATTTTCATTAGGATTTTTATTTAATCAAAATGCAGTACTGTATTAAGAATGAGTGTTTTTACTCACGAACTGAGCTATCCATGCGAACGTGTTCATTATGTAGTGTATATTATACTGTCTACAGCACATTAGCGTACAATATAGAGAATAATGAAGTTCAATTGAAAAATAATCATAAAATGGATATTTAAACACATTTTTGAAGATGGTAGCCATTCATTTCAATAGCCTACAGGCTTCAGTTCTTTTGTGCATATTATCGCACTATAGACTATTGCATCTAATTCCAATTACCAGTTTCGTCCTTCGTATTAGTAACTCATGTTGAAATAATTCTGTACCTACTCTATAAAAGAGTACCTTATGTAATGTAAATTCAATCTTCAATTCTGCCCTACCCGCATAGATAAAATTGCTCGGACATGCTATCTACTCTCCGTCCAAGTGGTTATGCCGCAGGATCGTAGAAAGGAGGGAAATCACGTGACAGTTAATTACTTAACGACGCCCTTTTATTTGAGTTATTTTAAACAGTTTTATAATATTACGTAAACGTCCAATTCCTAATAAATATTAATGTTTTCAGAAAAGAGCTAAGACAGCTCTGCTTTTACAGAGGGCCGTGCAGAATCAGGTGGGGGAAATCGGGATGTGACGTAGGCAAACGGACAGTACCTGTGCGAAAATATGATTCAATATTGAAAGCTCTTTCGTCACTGGAAAACGCGAACATATTTCTGGAACGTACTATACTCAGTAACTCAGTACTGCTTACTATCTGCGGTCTTGGTTCTGTGTGGAGTTGGAACTTCCTTAGTAGAAGGGGTGGGAGTGAAGTACATTCAAAAACTCAGGTACAATAAAAATTGAAGTAAAAATAAAATGATGTCCGTGTATATATATACCTGAATTTGTGCCCTAGCTGTAACTTGCAGAATTTGTTCATCATTTTTTCTCATTCAGTGACTTTTTTAAGTGTATAATTATATTGAATTTTAAAAATATAAGAAAATATGTCTCAGGACTATGGAGGATATTACGTAGAAGTCCCAATTCCTAACAGCAATGTTTTCAGGAAATGGCTGTGACAGTTCGTCCATAAGCTTTCACAGAAAGGCCTGCAAAAAAGGGTGGGGGAAACCGATATGCGATAAAAATCACTCGGACGAATAGTAGAAGTATTTAGTGTGCAGGAGAATAGAGAGAACATAATGTAGATATTCCGGAACGGAAGTAGTAAAATGTAAACAAAACGAGATGCTATACTGTTTTCACTGTAAGAAAAATCCTAATGTAAACACAAGCACATGGCTGTCATACCCGTGATTGGCTCCCAGTCGAAACACTCACACGACGCAGGAAAATATAGTTCCGCACTTGGAAACTATCATCTTGTATTATTTGAAAATAAAAAATTGAATTCTAGTTGTTAAATACGATTAAACATATAACTTCACTCATATGTAAAACGCTATGTAAAAGAAAAGCTACTTTTATATTTTGTTATGTACTATGAACGCGGATGAATACCAAAAGTAATACCGAGGTAGTCTGTTCTTGTAACAAGCTGGTGTCACTTGAGCTCGTAGTTGTTCACGTAAGCATGTGGTACTGAAGTTTGACTTCTGCATCCTCGGTGTGTGTGGTTATTAAACATAAGAGTGGAAACCCTCTCAAAAGCGGAGAAAAACAAATAGTCTTAAATGTATATAATAAGTTATGTGAGTTTTAATTACAGTAATTATGAAGTAAATGTTTTCTAAGCAAACGAATGCATAGTAGTGAGGTTAGGCCTACTTGATGAGTAACGGGAAATGTTTAACATGAAACAGAATATACAACAGTAGGCGGGAACACGTACTGAGAATTTATGGCGCCAAACAGCGGCCAATGAAGCCTCACTCCAGTCACGTGATATTGTTTATATTAGGATTTTTCTTCCAGCGAAAAGATTATAGGTAAATGGGTTTGGAGGTGTGGATGATTTTAAATAATAACTAGTGGCTTGTGCAGCAAATGCTGCTGCAAACTAAGTTCCTTAGACGTTCAAATAAACATTTTTCAGATTTATTTTCAATGAAGAATACTTGTCTTTTTGATAGTTATTTGCTTCCATAATAATGAAACATACTCCCTCTCAATGGATTTTTTTAGGCCAAATACTTTTTCTTGAACCTATCCAACTTCAGTTTTTGAGTTTCAACGCGAAAACGCAAGTATCAATGTCAGGACGATAGCAGTAGCTATTTCAGGTCATTGTGAATTGTAGGCAAAAGTTAAAAAAAAAATGTCAGGTTTGCTAAGCTTTCGAACAATAGCATTTTCGTATAGCTGCTGCATGTAGAACTTGAAATGTAGAGCGTAAAATCATTTTATCCTACTAAGAGATCTTGCTGAAATCATCTGGAGACTACAAAATTCTCTAGGCCTCTTATTTTATCAGTAAGTAATGTCTTTTTATCTTTCCTTAGGAACTGTAATTTTTGCGCCCTATCGAGCCAATACTGAAGACAATGACACATATCAATATCTACACTACACCGCCATTAAGTATATGAAAAAGACCCAACCCCACTGGGTTAATAAGTATAAAAATGTTTGATTTTTAATAATAATATTATTATCTTACTTAAGTTTTATAGTTATATATAGCAGTCACTCAGTAAATTATAGAAATGAAGATCTAGATTAAGATATTCTCTACATTTACTTACATAACCTCAAAACGTTTCACTTTCATGTCATCGATATAGCATCGATATTATGTACAATTAATGAAAAAGAGACGCATCATGATATTAACTATTATAATATTTAATTTCTAATGGTAATAATGTCATCAAACCACCTCAAGTTTCGTAGATTTGAATATCCAATACACAGCTGTACTCAGAAAATAATACACTGCAGAATCAGTTTTTAATAACAAATTGAATTGAGCTCTAAATATGTCGGCAATCCTGCAGGTCATGGCCTTCGTGTAATAGTCTATTGTTTATTGTAGTGTGTGTTTTGTTCTGAGATTCAATCAAGTCGGCCGTGATTGAATAAAATTAATTCTCAAAACTGACAACAGATGGATATTGGAAAATAGGAAAATTGACATTTCACTGAAAACTACTACTTTTCCGAAAAACTTTGGATGCCAGGCATGAAAATGAGGGGTCGCTCATTAAAATCCGTTCAGCCGTTTTCCCGTAAATTTGATTACCAGTTGAAATTATATATATATATATATATATATATATATATATATATATATATATATATATGGATAAGGAACTGAAAACCTTCTTTCTTTAAGTGGCTCCCAAGACAAAATTGTAGTAACGGTGTTACAAGATCGAATTTTCTAGTGTAACACACGAAACGAACGCAGGTATTGTGTGTTACGGAACTGTGTTAAATGTAAATATATGTGTGAACGTTATGACAACAAAAGAAAAATTCAACAGCAGAGAATCTGTTTTGTAGCAACAATTGTAAAGCACCCGGTGCAGAGCATGGCTTTGAAATTTGTTCCAAGTATTCTATCACTGTCATGGGCAGCCACTCTATCTTGAACGCCAAGGTACGAAACTCTCTGTCTCGCCTCTGGATATTGAATACATTACAAACTGAAAAATGAGATCCAGATGCAAAAGAGATTCACACTCTCTGGTCGATACCTCTATAAATATAGGACAAGAATCTTATAACGTAGGAAGTGCCATCATACACTTAGAACTCATATTTCAAAGAATTCTAGTATTTCTGAACAGGGATTCTAGCAAATATTTACAAGCAAAGCTTGACAAATTCGTCAGATTTATGCCACGTAAATATAACAGCATCAGCTTGAGTAATATAGTAAATTAATCCATGAACATGAGGATAAATGAATAAATAAAATGTCTTCTTGTACAAACACTTGTGATGCCACACTTCGACTACTGCGATGTTATATTAAGTAACCTAAATGCAAATTTGAGCAGCAGGTTACAACGTGTGCATAATGCGTGCGTCCTTTATATTTGTAATATTCGTAAGTATGATCATGTTTCCCCGTCTTTCTAAACTCTGTCTTGGCTAAGGCTGAGCGATCGACGAGCCCTGCATTCTCTTGTTTTCTTATTTCAAATTCTGCGCGCCGCTACCCCAATCTATTTGGCTTCTCGTTTTCAAAATTTATCCGCAAAGTACAAGATCTCATCATAACAATTTACTCATTATACCTTATCACAAGACATCTTTATATTCTTTATCTTATACAGTTTCAGTTGCTAGAAATTGGAACTCGCTACCGAGTGAAGTAATGGGTTGGACAATAATTTCATTTAGGTCCAAATTACATAAATTCTTGCTTAACAAATTAATTGCTGAATAATATTTATTACATATAATGAAACTAACATCTGTCCATTCTTATTATTATCATTAATTTCTCTAGATAGATTTACAAAGCCTCTAATGGCAATTACATTAATATTCTCATCATAGATGCATATATATATATATATTTTTTTTTTGTTTATTCTCCCTGAAACATAGTTCTAGTAAGCTTATATTAAATTAATTTTCATCATTTTACTAACTATCTCAAATCTCAAATTAATTATAATTGATTGCATTAAATTAGCATATAAATTAAGTTACTACTTTAACTTATAGGTTTATCTAAACTTAAATCAATATGTAGTCTACTAGTCGTTAAAACTTAACTGAAGAATATTGCTGGCGAACCTTTTAAGTGTAGTGTAAATATTCGTAATTTAAATATATATTGTATTGATTAAGGCTAGTTGAATGGAAGAGAAGGCCTTATGGCCTTAATCTGCCAGCGAAAATAAAACATTATTATTATTATTATTATTATTATTATTATTATTATTATTATTAGTATTATTATTATTATTATTATTATTATTATTATTATTATTTAATTACCGTTTAGTTAACTCTCTTAATAACAGTAATCATTCAGTTGTTATCCTAAACAACACACTAATCCCTTATCCTTCTGTCGTAAAAAATCTTGGTTTCTTTCTCGATAATAATCTAAATTGTAATTTTCAAGTTAAAGAAACGATAAAAAAAATCTGTTCCTCCATTCACTGTTTAAGTCGCTTAAGAAACTTCTTGCCCCAGCAACTAAAACTTACCCTAGTACAAACCCTAGTAATGCCGCACTTCTATTATTGTGTCGTTCTGTTAAGGGGTTAGGTACAGCTTACAGCAGTAAAATTTTTGCAAATATTCAACATTTTTTCCTCCATTACTGTATCTTGTACAATAATGAAAATTAGTATGTGTAAAACACTGTCCTTCTGCTTTATGAAAAAAATATTTAGGCCTATATGATTTTAAAAAAATATTTATATATACAGGGTGTTTCCGAGGTGGTGTTACAAACTTTGAGGGATGATGGCGAAGGGCACATGTATCAATTCGAGACAAGGAACCCTGGTCCGGAAATGACCGAGTCGAAAGATACATGCAAAAATAGTTCTATGCAAATGAAATAATTTTATTCCTCTGTATACTTTTTTATGTGTATTTACCTGTTACACATACTGTATTCATCTGACGTTGTTTACGTTGTCTACTTACAGTATTCCATTCAGTGCGCTGTCTGAGGGATGGGGACAGGAAACTACACTAAAGCAATGCAGATAGCGTAATGTGTAACGGACATGGTCGGTCCTGATATGCACGTCTGTAGACAGCAGTGTATGTGTACAAGTTGCAGTGTCCAGTCGATCAGTCCTAGTGAAATGGAGGAGTACACGAGAGCGGAATAAGACCTGATTTTCGAATACGGATGAGCCAATGGGAACAGTAGGAAAAGCTCACAGATTGTATCGGGACAAGTACCTACGTAGGAGACATCCGGCCCATATTATTTTTCCACGACTGTTCCCAAGGTTAAGGGAAGGAGGGCACGTGGTGCCAAATTACAATTCCATTTCCACACAACTATTTTTGTTATAACTTTAGACTCAGTCATTTCCGGACCAGGGTTCCTTATCTCAAACTGATACATGTGCCCTTCGCCATCATCCCTGAAAGTTTGTATGACCACATCGGAAACATCTTATAAATAAATATATAAATATATATATATATTTTTTTTTTCAAAATTCATAATGGTGGTAGTTAACTGTGCAGTGATGAAGCGTTTGTCTCATAAGTCATAAACTTGTTAAATTTTTCATGTACTCTCTCTTTTATTTTATTGCTAAAACTCATGTTTGCAATATCATGTTCTTTCAACTACATTCCTAAATAAATAATATTTTTTTTTATTTTATGTTAGAAAAAATACTGATATTTGACCATTTTTTAATGAATTTATTTTTTGTCAGATAATCTATCAAAGTTAGAGAAGTGCATCGTATTATAGATACGACATGCATAAATACACACAAAAAATTTCATCACAGAATGCTGGATAGTGTGTGAGTTATGTGGGAAAAGTTTCATTACTGCATAGTGAACTAAATAAAAAAAAAAAAATGTGAATACATTTTTTCAAATCATAAAAATATATATATTTTTTTTCTTATAGCAGAAGGACAGTGTTTTACACAAACTAATTTTCATTATTGTACAAGATACAGTAATGGAGGAAAAAAATGTTGAATATTTCTAAAATTTTACTGCTGTAAGCTGTACCTAATCCCTTAAGTGACCTAAGTTCGGAACTGTCAGTCAAGTTACAGCGAGTTCAGAATATGTGCGTCAGATACGTGTGCAACATCCGACGATATGATCACATATCACCGTCCTTCGCAAGTCTTTCGTGGCACCGACTCAAATAACGTAGAACTTTACACTCTTTGTCTTTACTGTTTCGAATTTTGTACATCTCAACACCAATACTGGTTTTGAGAATCAAATTCATATTATTTTAAACCAAATTTTCAATTAATCCATGAAATAAAGAGATTGTTATGTTAAATCTTTACCAGATGTTGGGATATTCCATAAGTTAAGCATTTTTAAACGTGATTATTGAGTCATATTCTATTTAAAAAGTATTTTATTACTTAGTTACTTACTGGCTTTTAAGGAACCCGGAGGTTCATTGCCGCCCTCACATAAGCCCGCTATCGGTCCCTATCCTGTGCAAGATTAATCCAGTCTCTATCATCATATCCCACCTCCCTCAAATCCATTTCAATATTATCTTCCCATCTACGTCTCGGCCTCCCCAAAGGTCTTTTTCCCTCCTGCCTCCCAACTAACAGTCTATATGCATTTATGGATTTGCCCATACGTGCTACATGCCCTACCCATCCCAAAAGTCTGGATTTAATGCTTCTAATTATGTTACGTGAAGAATACAATGCGTGCAGTTCTGTGTTGTGTAACTTTCTCAATTCTCCTGTAACTTCATCCCTCTTAGCCCCAAATATTTTTCTAAGGTAATATAACTGTTTTATAAATTCTAACTTTCAGATTTTTTGACAGCAGACTGGATGATAAAAGCTTCTCAACCGAATAATAACAGGCATTTCCCATATTTATTCTGTGTTTAATTTGCTCCCGAGTATCATTTATATTTGTTACTGTTGCTCCAAGATATTTGAATTTTTGCACTTCTTCAAAGGCTAAACTTCCAATTTTTATATTTCCATTTCGTACAATATTCTGGTCACGAGACATAATCATATACTTTGTTTTTTTTCGGGATTTACTTCCAAACATATCTCTTTACTAAAGTATTTTTTTTACATACAGAAATATTCGTTATGTTTTTACCAACTTTTCCTATTTCAAATATTTGAATTCTTAACTCAATGTATTTCTTTTAAACAGTTTTTTATCCCCTCATAACTTTGTTACGGGTTTTCTAAAACAAACCTATTCGGTTTCAACGTTCTCCAGGGAAGTCAACATTGCATAGAGAGGACAGTCTTTGTGTCGGAACAGACTATATTTACTGCAGACGCAGAAACACAGATTGAAAAAGAAATATGGGTTACAAATGGTCACATCCATCTTCATTGACAGAAGAATATACTACTGAACAGGGATGTCTATTGCCCGGGTGATCCGAGGAGCTGTGGAATAGGAAAAGAGCTCGTTATCTAATTGGCCGTGACGGGCCTGCAATATTTATACGACGATACAAACAGGTCGAAGCTTGTGGCGAGAGCTTCATATGTGGAGAGGGCATTGGTCTGTACATCCATCCTGACTGGTGGTTTTGCTTAGTCAGTCCACGCAAAACCACTACCAGCTCCACCCCTCCGCCAGTCCGGACCAATTTGCAATTCATCACTCTGTCGAAAGGGTACAAAAACCGAGGTCCGCGATACTGGCTCCCTCAGGCAAAGAACGATGTGTTTCTGTAAACGTTTGAATTTCATTACTTGCAAACGAAGGTAAATGAGTATTTTATTTTGTTCACAGTGAGGATATACGTGGATATGTCAGTCTTTCAGTGTAGTCTACTATATGCAAATACATAGCTACATACATAAGTGTTCTGCCCACGGACAAGTCTTTCACTGCAAACCCAACATTACCCAATTTCCCTATTTTCTGTTTTCCTCTTAGTTTCCTCATATGATCCATATATCTTAATGACGTCTATCACCTGATATCTTCTTTGCTCCTAATTCTTCTCCCGTTCACTATTCCTTCCAGTGCATCCTTCAGTAGGCAGATTTTTCTGAGCCAGTGAACCAATTAATTCCTTTTTCTCTTCCTGGTCTGTTTCAGCATCATTCTTTCTTCACCCACTCTTTCAACACAGTTTAATTTCTTATTCTGTCTGTCCATTTCACATGCTCCATCCTTCTCCATATTCATATTTCACGTGCTTCTATTCGTTTCTCTTCACTTCGTCGTAATGTCCACCTTTCTGCCCCATACAATGCCACGCTCCACACAAAGCACTTCACTAATCTCTTCCTTAGTTCTTTTTCCAGAGATTCGCAGAAGATGCTCCTTTTCCTACTAAAAGCTTCCTTTGCCATTGCTATCCTAGTTTTGACTTCCTGGCAGCAGCTCATGTTACTGCTTATAGTACACCCCAAGTATTTGAAGCTGTTCACTTTTCTACTGTGTCATTTAGAATTCGCAAGTTTTTCTTCTTTATTTTTACGACAACCAATATTATATACTTACTTACTGGCTTTTCAGGAACCCGAAGGTTCATTGCCGCCCTCACATAGGCCGCCATCGGTCTCTATCCTTGTGCAAGATTAATCCATTTTCTTTCCTCATATCTCACCTCCCTCAAATCCATTTTAATATTATCTTCCCATCTACGTCTCAGCCTCACTGAAGGTATTTTTCCCTCCGGCCTCCCAACTAACACTATATATATATATGTATGTATTTTTCGTTTTTTACACGATAAAATGAATAACAATTAGCAATTTTCAAGTCTGAAATATTTTCACTGTTGTCCAGTGAATTGATAGTGATCGAGAACTTGTTCGTGTAAGTGTGGCTTCTGTAGTTATTATTCTATGAAGAGATGGCGAAGATAATAGTCAGTGTCACCAATAGTGCATAAATACACCCGGATTATAAAATTCAAAATACAAAATGAGATGAAAATGAACGATATAATATGAAATATACAGTAAATTCTTTTTCTACAGAGAAGAGGAAAGGAAATGGACCATGGCAATGAAAATTCCAACCTGACATTTGCTTAAGTAACTGTGAAAAACCACGGAAAATCCCCCAGTCAGGTTGGTCGGCCCGGGGATTTAAACCGCGGACCTTTCGAATGCGATTTTCGTGTCGAACGCATGAGCCATCTCGCTCACTTACGAGAGAGGTATTTCGTTAAAGTAAATTTATTGGCTTTACTTATCCTGAGGAATTTGTTTTAATTGATTATTTTTGCAAGTCGATTGATAGGTTAGGGTTTTCCTCATTGATTTGTGGAAACAATTGCGAATCATCAGTGACAAAACATAAGCGACAGCATGAAAATGACATTATTTTTGTGACATATTTATGTATCTGTTTATTTATTTGTTTAACTAGCTAGCTAGTGAGTACAAATTAAATTTATAAAACAAAAATTTTCCTAGCCACTACCGTAAGAGCCAGGCTCGTGTACGGTGTGGTCTTAGTCAATAATATAACATAAAATTTACAAGGATAGTTTACTAGATAACATAATTCAAATCAGTAAATAACACACAAGAGCAAAAAAAAAAAGGAAAGAGAAAAAAAATATAAATTGACAATTAGACAGAAGCCAGTCATATTCAATAAAAAACGTGAATACAGTCGACAGAAATAAAAAGAAAAAAAATACATTTTTTAATATTGTACTCCTATATCATGAATAATTTTATAAATTTATTTTTTTAAAAGCTTCAATTTCAAAATATTTCAAAATATTTCAATTGCTTGACGGTTGTCAGCCCACTTTGAGGTCTGTGGATATAGAGGGAGAAATTGGATCGGTGTCGGTTAGAGTTCCCGGGTAGCTCAGTGGTAGAGCGTTGGTACGTTAAACCAAATGTCCCGGGTTCGATACCTGGCTCCGGAACAATTTTTCCCTCGAAATTATTCAAATCAACTTTACAGGGAGTTATACCTGAAAATCTTGATTTGCATAATACACGTCACTGTTCGTTAACAGAAAACCACAATTTAAGTCACACGGAGTTAGTGTGCACTCGAAGTTGGTTGCTTGACGGTTGTCAGCCCACTTTGAGGTCTGTGGATATAGAGGGAGAAATTGGATCGGTGTCGGTTAGAGTTCCCGGGTAGCTCAGTGGTAGAGCGTTGGTACGTTAAACCAAAGGTCCCGGGTTCGATACCTGGCTCCGGAACAATTTTTCCCTCGAAATTATTCAAAATATTTCAAATTTGGAAAATAGTTTGTAATTTTATTATGAAGTCTTGGGCCGAAACTAGCACCATGTTTAAGAGCTGCAGTTGTATGACATTTAGGCTCAATTAATGGGAAAGCAGACTTTTGTCTTCGAGTACGATATTCATGTCTATTAGATTTATGTTTTATTTGATTTCTGTGCTAGTAACTTAGTAAACTTCATCAATAGTTAATATATTAAAATCTGTATAAATTAAATTTGTTGGGTAATCCATATTTTTGATTAGACAAATTTTTATCAATGTTCTGTGTAACAAAAGTAATGGATTAAGTACAGATGATTCTACTTCACCTAAATTTATTACATCGCCCACACCTGTGGAGTAACGGTTATCGCGTCTATCCGAAAAACCATGTGGCCCGGGTTCGATTCCCGGTTGGGGCAAGTTACCTGGTTGAGGTTTTTTCCGGGGTTTTCCCTTAACCCAATATGAGCAAATGCTGGGTAACTTTCGGTGTTAGACCCCGGACTCACTTCACCGGCATTATCATCTTCATCTCATTCAGACGCTAAATAACCAGAGATGTTGAATAAAGTGTCGTAAAATAATCTACTAAAGTAAAATAAATTTATTATACCATATTGTTTAATTATTGTACCAAAGTTAAAAATATTATTCTCAATGCATCTTTAGTGATAAAATTTCGAAGTATTATGAATTTATAAATTGTCTTTCTTATACTTGTACACATAAAATAAATTTCTTTGTCCCAACTTAAATGCTGATCTGTAATAATTTCTAAATATTTAACTTGTGTGGAAGGTGTTAGATGTGTGCAATTACAATAATTATGTTAATTCATTACATGAAATATTATGTATGACCTTGCTTATGTGTATTATATGTGCTTATATGTATTACTTATGGCTTTTATTGGTTGAATTTTTAAGTATTCTTGTACTCCTTTTTCTTAAGGTCATTACAAAGCGCCACAAACTTTATCTTATTTTGAAGGAGTTCACCAAGGGTGTTACATAGCAACGCTGTCTTGTTTTAACTACCAATTCTAGTGAGATCAGTTTTACAGTCATACTGCTTTATACGTAGAGCTGACGAGATCTTCTTGGAGTGTGTGTATTTTTATTCAGACACCGTCGCCTCCATAAATGTTAATGTTTGTCTTATTGTGTCTGGGTGACATTACAGAGTACCTTCTAATCCTCTGGAAAGTAATTTCCTGTAAACAATGTAAAGTTCATAAACTTAATGTCATACTGTGATACCCGTACATTTACAGTTTCATCTGTAACTCTGAGAATAGACGTACTTTCACTACGTACTGTATAGGGTGATTCACAAGTCTGGCAATCAAATTTGATTGTTTTTGTTTGTTATAAAAATGAGTTTTCAGATAAATGAAAAATTAAACTTCGGACCCTTATTGCAAATAATTTTGTACACAAATAAAAAACATCAAATACTAGTATTATTTTGTTTTTTGCGCACCCACTTATAGAATTCAACTTGTGTGTTCACCCGGAAAACAAAACTCCATTTGCACAAAAATTGACTTAAGTTCTTTTACCCGAATACCATCGATTTAAGAAGCTAAACAGGAGTTCACTCAGTAAATATACAGCTCAGAATAATTCTGTATGTATTCTCTTTCAGAGACATGAACTTTGGTTCCGTGTACTCTGCCGTTTAAAGATATCTGACCTAAAATTTTTTGATCGTGTAAGAGAACTTTCTAACCACGGGATAAATCAAAATAAAAAATTATATACAAATGGACAAACTTAGAAAATTTTCATTGATCTTAAAAAGTAACACGATTATCATAAGCTAATCTATTACAGCTTTGCATCAAACTAACTACTGAAATCGATATTTATCTCTAAAGTTAATAAAAAAGATAAGAATTCATTCTTAAATTAATATATTTCTACATCTCTAAAACAGTCCACACCTGTGGAGTACCGGTCAGCGCGTCTGGCCGCGAAACCAGGTGGCCCCGTTCGAATCCCGGTCGGGGAAAGTTACCTGTCTGAAATTTTTTTCGGGGTTTTCCCTCAACCCAATTTGAGCAAATGCTGGGTAACTTTCGATGCTGTACACCGGACTCATTTCATCGGCATTATAATCTCAATCTCATTCAGACGCTAAATAACCTACGATGTTGATACAGCGTCGTAAAATAACCCACTTAAAAATTCTAAGTTTAATAGGACGTTGTAATGCGAAATGCCAGATAACATTCAGGAGGCCTTGCATATTACAATATGGATTATAATACACTGCAATGAAAACACATTAAATCTTAGCAATCTTAACAAATGTAATAAAGAACCTTGTTTGCTTGCAACAGATGAAGTTGAAATGTCATCAGCATGATGGATTAAGCATTTCACTATACTGACCAGAGGTCTGCATCGGACGTTTTCTCTCGAGCGCCAAGTAGTTCATAGCATAATCCGATAGGTAATGTTAAATCCTCGAACGGCATAAGCCGAGCGTTAGACATTCGTTCTTGTTACAGTGATGAACTGTGTAGTAACATCAGAGATGTTTATCATTTCAAAAATTTGCAGTGTTTAACTAACCTCTCCATAGTACAACTACAAAACTTGCTTTAAAATGTAATACAAATGTTGTAGGTAAATGTTTCCCCCCCCCCCCACACACACACACAGGAGTGATTTTGTTTTTGCCACATCTGATAGATGTTATTGGATGTAAATATAATTATTATAAACGGAGAACACAATCACGATAATGCAAGAAATGTATCAAGTTTTCTAGTAATAATAATAATAATAATAATAATAATAATAATAATAATAATAATCTATAATAATTAGTGTGTCAATCTTTGCGTCTGTAACAGTTGTGCAGCATGATTATACGTTTTATTATATTTTATGTAACGTTATCTCTGTACTAATATTGTTATTAATCTACTGCTATATCAATAATATTTTGTAAAACGTTTCTACATTGTCGCAGTATATAGGCGGAACACTATGTATGGACCTATCATATTATATATGTGGTAAATCAAATATTGAATAATTATTAATTAGCAATAATAACTGTATAACGAAGTTTTTCATACTATTTTATTTACAACTTCATGTTCCTGTTTTGGTACGTTCCATTGACTGTTCCATTAAACGTTTGTCATAAACGCAGAAAATAAACCCTTATTTTACCGTGTGGGCAAAACATATGTGTATCTTATCTGTCGCCTTCCATACAAGATAAGACTTGTCGGTGAGATGACCTTGTACTGTGCTTCTATTTATTACGAGCGTATCACGACCGATCGTATCTCACTCGAGGTTGCGACACTCGACCGAGTTCAAGCGAGCGATTTAACTCCAATGCAGCACTCTGATACTGACATACCAAGTGTAATAGAAACATACGATGACGGAATAGTAATATACGTTACAAGAGCGGTATGTTGACGTTTTCATGGTCGAGGAAAAGATTGAAAAAACGAAACGTAGTTGAGCTTTTTTAATTTCCGAGAACATGAAAACAAACATATCGCTCGTGTATCGTACATTATTTTGTGCGAAGATCGTTTATTACGTACCTGAAAGTCGAATTTCTAATTACTTGCAATGAAATCTCCATGTTGGTTTCTGTTTAATGACTGCAACTTCGGAACACCAAAATATCTTTCTTCAACATTGTTGCTATAAAATGTTTTCTGTGTTTACTATACTCCAGCAGGCCGTGATATACGTCTGTCTCCCCCCCCCCCAATTTATAAATGCGAACTTAAAACAAACGGTAAGGTTATGTAATGATTTATTTTTCATTTTAATATTTTAACAATATTATTTATATAACATATTGCAGTAATAACATCCGCATCTGGAATCTTGTTGATTTTTTCACGGCTTCCTTAATGTTACTTGTATCAGGAATGCAATAAGTTTCGTGGAGTAGTAGAGTTTACTTAATTTTTGTAAATATTTAAAAACAATAATTAACATTGCAATTTAGGTGAAATTGTAGTGGTAAGCTTCCAATTTATAATTATTACTATGTTAAACGTCTCTAAAAATAATATGTTAAAAGCCTAAAGCAGTAAAATGAATGTCGCGCTTAAGCGGTAAGAAGAGGGAAATTGGTATGTGTGTTACGTTGGGAATACTGAATGTGGTATTTCACACTTACCGCGTATTGGTTCTGTGCGGAAAACAAGCAAACACGCACGATCTCGCACAAAAGTTGATTACTAGTTTTACGGTATATTTTATTTGCCTTCAAGTCGCTCAGACATTTTCCCCACAATTTTTATTCAAGAATAACGTAGGTGTCGAATGAGAAAATCTCTCCTTAACTGAAACCTATAACTTCGCTTTTCAGTCACTCATTTCTGTCGACTAAAGAAATAGAACTCAGTGATTATTCGGTTAAAGCGATGAAATTGACGTGAAAGGAAAGGAGAGAAAAAGAAAGGTGGTGTTTGTTACCGCGCGGTAATTGGTATGCTTCCCTCGGTAAAGAAAAGACTGAAAACCAGTGCGTTAATTCAGTCCTGTAGAAGCTGCAGGAACTGCGGTGCTCCGCCTGAACCTCCTCCCTCATCCTCGATATCCTCACGGGAATCGTCATTCAGTTGTTCATCGGGATAGACAACATAAGGGACCTCGTGTTGGAGGTCTATGTTACAAGTATCAGGAGAAACATCCATGTGACAGGAGTACTCCGCCAAGATACTAATCGATTGACACGTAACATACATACCAGCTTATCCACTGAATAATGTACATCATAACTGTCAACGTATTCATTTCCAGATCATGAATCTAGTAAGTTACAGTTTTCATGAGACAGTACTCTTCCGATCTTCCGACATGTCTTCATTTTGACTTTCTAATTTTACGAAATATCTAATGATGTGGCAAAATATAGTTATACGAGTAACTAATAATAATATTAAATAATAATACTTACTTACTTACAAATGGCTTTTAAGGAACCCGAAGTTTCATTGCCGCCCTCACATAAGCCCGCCATCGGTCCCTATCCTGTGCAAGATTAATCCAGTCTCTATCATCATATCCCACCTCCCTCAAATCCATTTTAATATTATCCTCCCATCTACATCTCGGCCTCCCTAAAGGTCTTTTTCCCTCCGGTCTCCCAACTAACACTCTATATGCATTTCTGGATTCGCCCATACGTGCTACATGCCCTGTCCATCTCAAACGTCTGGATTTAATGTTCCTAATTATGTCAGGTGAAAAATACAATGCGTGCAGTTCTGCGTTGTGTAACTTTCTCCATTCTCCTGTAACTTAATCCCGCTTAGCCCCAAATATTTTCCTAAGCACCTTATTCTCAAACACCCTTAACCTATGTTCCTCTCTCAAAGTGAGAGTCCAAGTTTCACAACCATACAGAACAACCGGTAATATAACTGTTTTATAAATTCTAACTTTCAGATTTTTGGACAGCAGACTGGATGATAAGAGCTTCTCAACGGAATAATAACACGCATTTCCCATATTTATTCTGCGTTTAATTTCCTCCCGAGTGTCAATTATATTTGTTACTGTTGCTCCAAGATATTTGAATTTTTCCACCTCTTCGAAGGATAAATCTCCAATTTTTATATTTCCATTTCGTACAATATTCTCGTCACGAGACATAATCATATACTTTGTCTTTTCGGGATTTACTTCCAAACCGATCGCTTTACTTGCTTCAAGTAAAATTTCCGTGTTTTCCCTAATCGTTTGTGTATTTTCTCCTAACATATTCACGTCATCCGCATAGACAAGAAGCTGATGTAACCCGTTCAATAATAATAATAATAATAATAATAATAATAATAATAATAATAATAATAATAATAATAATAATAATAATAATAAATTAATTGACTGAACTGTTTTATACATTTTTGGTTATTTAACGTCGCTGTATCAACTACTGTGTAATGAATAATTTCGAGGGGAAAATTGTTCCGAGGCCTGGTATCGAACCCGGGACCTCTTGGTTTAGCGTACCAACGCTCTACCAACTGAGCTACGCGGGAACTCTACCAGACACCGATCCAATTTTTCCCTCTATATCTACAGACCTCAAAGTGGACTGACAACCGTCAAGCAACCAACATTGAGTATGACTTAAATTGTGGCTTTCTGTTAACGAACAGTGACGTGTATTATGCAAATCAAGCTTTCAGGTATAACTCCCTGTAAAGTTGATTTGAATAATTTCGTGACGTGTATAGCTCCCTGTAAAGTTGATTTGAATAATTTCAAGGGAAAGATTGTTCCGGGGCCTGGTATCGAACCCAAGACCTTTGGTTTAACAGACCAACTCTCTACCAACTGAGCTACCCGGGAACTCTGCCAGACACCGATCCAATTTTGCCCTCTATATCCACAGACCTCAAAGTGGGCTGACAACCATCAAGCAACCAACATTGAGTGCACACTAACTCCGTGTGACTTAAATTGTGGTTTTCTGTTAATGAACAGTGACGTGTATTATGCAAATCAAGCTTTCAGGTATAACTCCCTGTAAAGTTGATTTGAATAATTTCGTGACGTGTATAGCTCCCTGTAAAGTTGATTTGAATAATTTCGAGGGAAAAATTGTTCCGGGGCCTTGTATCGAACCCGGGAACTTTGGTTTAACGTACCAACGCTCTACCAACTGAGCTACCGGGGAACTCTACCAGACACCGACCTGTGTAATTAAGGATTGATAGAATTGGTGATAGTGAAATTATATTTGCAAAGTTAAAAAATAAAGGTGATAGGAGATGCACTATCACCTTTAATTTTTTAATTTTGCTCTAGAATATGCCATTAGGAAAGTTCAGGATAACAGGCAGGGTTTGGAATTGAACGGGTTACATCAGCTTCTTGTCTATGCGGATTACGTGAATATGTTAGGAGAAAATCCACAAAGATTAGGGAAAACACGGGAATTTTACTTGAAGTAAGTAAAGCGATAGGTTTGGAAGTAAATCCCGAAAAAACAAAGTATATGATTATGTCTCGTGACCAGAATATTGTACGAAACGGAAGCATAAAAATTAGAGATTTTTCCTTCGAAGAGGTGGAAAAATTCAAATATGTTAAAGCAACAGTAACAAATATAAATGGCATTCGGGAGGATATTAAACGCAGAATAAATATGGGAAATACCTCTTATTATTCGAAGCTTTTATCATCCAGTCTGCTGTCAAAAAATCTGAAAGTTAGAATTTATAAAACTGTTACCTTACCGGTTGTTCTGTATGGTTGTGAAACTTGGACTCTCACTTTGAGAGAGGAACAGAGATTAAGGGTGTTTGAGAATAAAGTTCTTAGGAAAATATTTGGGGCTAAAAGGGATGAAGTTACAGGAGAATGGAGAAATTTACACAACGCAGAACTTCACGCATTGTATTCTTCACCTGACATAATTAGGAACATTAAATCCAGACGTTGTGATGGGCAGGGCATGTAGCACGTATGGGCGAATCCAGAAATGCATATAGAATGTTAGTTGGGAGGCCGGAGAGAAAAAGACCTTTGGGGAGGCCAGACGTAGATGTGAGGATAATATTAAAATTGATTTGAGGGAGTAGGGATATGATGATAGAGATTGGATTAATCTTGCGCAAGATAGGGACCGATGGCGGGCTTATGTGAGGGCGGCAATGAATCTGCGGGTTCTTTAAAAGACTTTTGTAAGTAAGTAAGTAAGTAAGTAAGTAAGAAATTATATTTGGCGAGATGAGGTCCAGGATTCGCCATAGATTACCTGACATTCGCAGTTAACATCTAAATAGTATTCATTGTTTTAAAGATAAAGTGGGAAGCGAGTTGGAAAAATCTTTCATACTCTTAGACTATAAAAACTTCTTTTATCCTGCATCGCGTCATTTCAAGCATGCGAACGTATCGTATGAGAGATCTTTCTCTGCCTTAACGGATTCTATACAAGAAAAATAACTTGACTGAAAAATCGCTAAAGGAATGAAAAGAGAAGGTGAAAATCAGTGCAATCAAAAGGAAAAGAGATTTTGTAGATCAGCGAACCAAAAGTAAACATGAATCTATTCAGCAATATATTTTAGGTGGAGAAGAGAAAACGGAGAGATAATGTAGATCAAGAATGAAAGCTTCTACGAATTTTCTTTTTGTAGATATCTGCTGACAAAGAGTATTCCACAACTACTTTGTCAAAACAAGGGCGGAAGAACTGAAACCTGAGGTTTTAAGCTTGAGTGGAAAGTGACACGAAATTATTTACGCTACTATCTTATTGAATTCCTCTATTATTAGATCTTAATTTGTTACATAAAATGAATCAAATTTTATCGTTAATAAGGCTATACAATACTTCCTTGTTTTATTTTTTGTTCCAATATACCCTATCCTATTCTTATTACCAGCTGACTCAATCCTTCAATTCAAACTCTGAAACTTATTTTTTCTGTTTAGTCAACACTAATTGTTGAAGTTCTTCTTTATATACATTCACAGACTAGCCGTACCCGTGCGCTCCGCTGCACTTGTTAGAAATAAATATATAGTAATTACATTATTAAAATAGGATATTTGATCCAGGGAACATTCATGTTTGACAGAAGGATATATCGTTTAATATGTTACTTAATTTAAATTGTATTTAAATAATTAAAATACGATCATTTTGGTCCAGAGAGCACTCATTTAGTGCAATGATAATTCCTTTAATATATGTTTTAATTGTTATTACATGCAAATAATTAAAAAATGATCATTTGGTTCAGAGAACATCCGTTTTTGGTGCAATTTGGTCCCATGAAAATTTCGCTTGGAATGAAACGTATCGGAAATCATTTTTAAAGAAACTTTTGTTATGCAAGATTTTTCACAAAAATCAATAATAAGCGAGATATTTCGGTTTATTTAATTCAGACCCCCTTATAACCCCCCCCTTTTAAATAAAGTATTTTGAATGCAATATAGCCTAAAATCGAACTTACAACGAACTTAATTGATATTCCAATTTTCATCGAAATCCCTTCAGCCATTATCGCGTGAAAAGGTAACAAACATCCAGGAAGACAGACAGACAGACATACAAACAAACAAAAATTTCAAAAAAGCGATTTTCGGTCTCTGGATGAATAATTTTACATGTTAACACCAATTATTTTTGGAAAATCGAAAATTACCAGAAAAACTTTTAGCTACAGATTTATTATTAGTATAGATGAATGTCTCTCTCAAAATCTAAAAATGACATTAATATTAAAACATCATTTATTTCTCCGCTTAGTTGTAAAATGAAGTAGATTATTATATGATTGCTGATTTCAAGGAGAAGCATATTATTTTAATATTATCTGTTTGTATTTTAAAATCATAATTCGCGATTTTTTACGGTGATATGGGAAGACTTATTTATTTATTTAACTAGCTAGCTAGTATAAAACAAAAATGTTTCTAGCCACTACCGTAAGAGCCAGGCTCGTGTACGGTGTGGTCTTAGTCAATAATATAACATAAAATTTATAAGGACAGTTTACTAAATACAGTAAGTAGCTTAATTCAAACCAATAAATACAACACAAGAGCAAGAATATAGAAGAAAGAGAAAAGGAGAGAAAAATACACATTTAATATATATTGACAATCCGACAGAAGGCAGTGATATTCAATAAAGACATGAATATATTCGACAGAAATAAATATTTAAAAAGTACATTTGTTAATATTATATATTATAGATAATTTTACAAATTTCTCTTTTAAAGCTGATCATCTTCAATTTTCTATTAGTACCGGTTCGTCAGCGTTATGCAGAAACATACAATTAATTGTTCCATATGTGATGTTATGTCTGAATTGGAAATCGATTTAAATTCTTTAATGTTGTCATTACTTACTTACTTACAAATGTCTTTTAAGGAACCCGAAGGTTCATTGCCGCCCTCACATAACCCCGCCATCGGTCCCTATCCTGTGCAAGATTAATCCAGTCTCTATCATCATACCCCACCTCCCTCAAATCCATTTTAATATTATCCTCCCATCTACGTATCGGCCTCCCTAAAGGTCTTTTTCCCTCCGGTCTCCCAACTAACACTCTATATGCATTTCTGGATTCGCCCATACAAATGTTGTCATTAATGTAAATATTAAAAGATTTGGTGAAATGCTGCAACGTTGGCTAAATTTTCTGTTACTTATAGTCCATTCTATATATTTTGTTTTCTATTTTCTATTTTATTATTATTTTGGATTCGCAACATGGGTTCTTCATTATGTTAATTAAGGATTGAGTTTAACTCTGCCGTATCACAATAATTACTTATTTTATGATATATTTAGTGAAACGATTTTTCAGTTTAAATAAAGGCGATGTGTGCTTGAAAATTACCTGTTGTAATATAAATATATTATCATTTATTTAATTTTTTTTGTTATGAATTCTGTTCTACGCTAATTTTTAATATTGTTATTAATATTCTATTCATGATTTTTCCACACATCATTTCGTATATAGAGCACAGAAGGTTTAATTCTTTCGGATAAAAACAGCATATTAATTGTAATAATATTATATTCATACGTCGCATTTAGAGTAGAAAGCGTAACTACAGTGTAACATGAGGATTATGTAATAATATATTATGCACATGCAACTATAAGCAGAGTATGATACTTTGCATGTAATGCGTTGGCATTATCCCACACAACACAATGTCCAGTTGCAACATGTGAAAAGGATCGACTGCGTTTAACGTCCTGTGATCTTACCCTTTTTTGAAATTATTCTCCTATATTATCATTGGATTATTTCCAAATGTAAGTAAGTACATCTTACATTATCACTCAGTTATTATTTCACTTTATAATTTTTACATCGTAAAATTAAAATAATTTACATTAAAGTGACCTTCAATGAACATTTTAATTAAACATGGAGTTCTATATATATGTCGCTTTACACGCACGAACGCTGTTGTAAAATCTATTAAGCGGAAAACGGATTCACTAACTGTTTAACATTGCATTTAAAGAACGTGGATTAAAAACGGTACATAAAATCTCACTGAGAAGGTCTCCTTTCATTTTCAGTAAAACACTTAAAATATCCCACTTTACTTCACAAAATTTAGAACTGTTTTTATAACCACTAACCTATTATTAACACTCTTGATATTTTCTTTCTTTTACTCTATAACTTACTAGGGACTATTGTAATATTATTTACTACTAAAGTAATACACAGATTCCAAATCTCATTTATTCATAAGATAATGGATCAACAAATATTTAAATACTGCAAAGTATTACGTATTGCGATATTTTGAAAGTACAATAGATGCAAAACGAGTTATCATAATTTTGTGAGAGTTGATTAGCGAGCTCGAGAAATAAATTATCCCTATAGCACTGTAAAGGGTTTTCAATAGATGAATATCACACACAGATGTAAAACTAACCGCCTTATGAAAACAGAAAAAGATTTAAGAAAAAAAAACGCAAACTCTTATCTTTTCTTCATTTATTTACCAGAAAATGGTGTAAAAATACAGAAAACAATACATATCATTAAGAAATCGTAATATTTCGATTCAGTGAATAACTCGATAAGCAAAACTAATACCATTTCCTTTATGAGAAGGGAAACTCAAAATCTCACCGTTATTGGCTCACAAGCTAAAGACTGACTCGCCACCTAACGAGCTAGATAAACCTTAAAATATTACAAACCATTAAGAAATCGGTGTGTTTCAGTCCAGTGAATGACGCAACAAGCAGATCTATTATCATTTCCTTCATGAAAAAGAAACTAATCTGTAAAAGAAACGCATTCAGAATCTCACCCTAGCCGACTCACCAGCTAAGGAGATATAAAATCTCAAAATATTACACACCACTAATAAATTGGAATATTTCAATCCAGAGAATGACGCCACAAGCAGATCTAATGTCATTTTCTTTGTGCAAAAGACTCTAATCTGTGAAGGAAACACAATTAGAATCTCACCCTTGCGAAAACACCAGCTAAAGAGATAGAAAATCTCGAAATATTATACACCACTAAGAAATCGGAATATTTCAATCCAGAGAATGATGCCACAAGCAGATCTAATGTCATTTTCTTTGTGCAAAAGACACTAATCTGTAAAGGAAACATACTTAGAATCTCACCCATTCCAAAACACCAGCTAAAGAGGTAAAAAAATCTCGAAATATTATAGACCACTAAGAAATCGGAATATTTCAAACCAGAGACTGACGCCACAAGCAGATCTAATACCATTTCTTTTACATTTAAAAAGTAAACTAATTTCTAAAGGAAAACCTTCCACACAAAACCTCACCGTCACTGACTCACCGCCTAAAGAGATAGAGAATACTTAAAATATTACACGGCATGAAAGAAATCAATCCAGTGAATGACACCAGAAGCTGATATAACATAATTTCTTTTATGCAAAGAAACTAATCTATTAAGGAAACGTATTTAGAACCTCACTCTTGCCGATTCACCGTGTAAAGAGATAAAAAAAATATCAAAATATTACACACCACTAAGAAATCAGAATATATTTCAATCCAGAGAATGGCGCCACAAGCAGATCTAACATCATTTTCGTTTTGGAAAAGACTCTAATCTGTCAAGGAAACACACTTAGAATCTCACCTGTGCCAAAACACCAGCTAAAGAGATAGAAAATCTCAAAATATTATACATCACTGAGACATTGGAATATTTCAAACCAGAGAATGACGCTACATACTTACTTACTTAATTACTGGCTTTTAAGGAACGCCGAGGTTCATTTCCGCCCTCACATAATCCCGCTTTTCGTCCCTATCCTGAGCAAGATTAATCCATTCTCTATCACCATATCCCATTTCCCTCAAATCCATTTTAATATTATTCTCCGATCTACGTCTCGGCCTCCCGAAAGGTCTTTTTCCCTCCGGCCTCCCAATAAACACTCTATATGCATTTCTGGATACGTCCATACGTGCTACATGCCCTGCCCATCTCAAACGTATGAATTCAATGTTCCTAATTATGTCAGGTGAAGAATACAATGCGTGCAGTTCTGTGTTGTGTAACTTTCTCCATTCTCCTGTAACTTTATCCCTTTTATCCCCAAATATTTTCCTAAGCACCTTATTCTCAAACACCCTTAACCTATGTTCCTCTCTCAAAGTGAGAGTCCAAGTTTCACAACCATAAAGAACAACCGGTAATATAACTGTTTTATAAATTCTAACTTTCAGATTTTAGGACAGCAGACTGGATGACAAAAGCTTCTCAACCGAATAATAACAGGCATTTCTCATATTTATTCTGTGTTTAATTTCCTCCCGAGTGTCATTTATATTTGTTACTGTTGCTCCAAGATATTTTAACTTCTCCACCTCTTCAAAAGATAAATTTACAATTTTTATATTTCCATTTCGTACAATATTCTCGTCACGAGACATAATCTTATACTTTGTCTTTTCGGGATTTACTTCCAAACCTATCTCTTTACTAGCTGTTTACTTGACGATACAAGGAAATCTAATACCATTTCCCTTACAAATAAAACATGAACTAATTTGTAAAGGAAACCTTTCACACAGAACCCCACCGTCATTGACTCACCGCCTAGAGAGATAGAGCAACCTTAAAATATTGCACGGCATGAAAAAAAAATCAATCCAGAGAATGACGCAACAAGCAGATCTAACATCATTTCCTTTATGAAAAAGAAACTAATCTGTTAAGGAAACGTACTCAGAATCTCACCCTTGCCTACTCACCATGTAAAGAGATAAAAAAAAATCAAAATATTACACACCATTAAGAAATCGAAATATTTCAATCCAGAGAATGGCGCCACAAGCAGATCTAATACCATTTCCTTTGCCTTTAAAAGGGGGACTAATTTGTAAAGAAAACCCTTCCACACAGAACCCTACCGTTACTGACTCACCGCCTAAAGAGGTAGAGAATCCTTAAAATATTACACGGCATGAAAGAAATCAATCCAGTGAATGACGCAACAAGCAGATCTAACATCATTTCCTTTATGAAAAGGAAACTAATCAGTTAAGGAAACGTACTCAGAATCTCACCCTTGCCTACTCACCATCTAAAGAGATAAAAAATATATCAAAATATTACACACCATTAAGAAATCGAAATGTTTCAATCCAGAGAATGGCGCCACAAGCAGATCTAATTACATTTCGTTTGCCTTTAAAAAGGGAACTAATTTGTAAAGAAAATCCTTCCACACAGAACCCTACCGTCACTGACTCACCGCCTAAAGAGGTAGAGCAACCTTAAAATATTGCACGCCATGAAAGAAATCAATCCAGTGAATGACGCAACAAGCAGATCTAACATCATTTCCTTTATGAAAAAGAAACTAATCTGTTAAGGAAACGTACTCAGAATCTCACCCTTGCCTACTCACCATGTAAAGAGATAAAAAAATATATCAAAATATTACACACCATTAAGAAATCGAAATATTTCAATCCAGAGAATGGCGCCACAAGCAGATCTAATACCATTTCCTTTGCCTTTAAAAAGGGAACTAATTTGTAAAGAAAACCCTTCCACACAGAACCCTACCGTCACTGACTCACCGCCTAAAGAGTTAGAGAATCCTTAAAATATTACACGGCATGAAAGAAATCGCATACTTGAATCTGAATGCGAAGGCAGAAGGAAAGCTAATATAGGGAGACTATTACTCTATCATTGTGCATACGAGAAATGCAAGCGCTCATACCATCTCTTTGAATTATATTGGCACTCATTACGTGCCTCCTCTCCGAGCCTCTCCCTCTCTTGGGAAGCTGCTTTTGTAAGTCCTCATCACCAGTAACATCTCACTTCAAAGCAAAAATCGGACGTTAGAGTACATGACTGCATCAAAGTATACTTTTACTGTTCTGAAAAACCTTCCCTCTTCTTCCCTTGAGTAATCTTACACCAATGAACAAGTGGAACCCATTTCTGCTCTTCCAGTACAAGAAATACTCATTACCAATTACAGAACAAACGTAATACAGTGCATGAGGATTAAGTTGGCGTGATTTCTACTGTCCTTGTCTGAGGTCCTTGTCTACCGATTGCCACCAGATGTGACGGGCAAGAGGTTTCCTTTTGTACAATTCTTGAAATTCCTTTTCTCCTCCCTTCTCCCTTCACACTATTGCAAACCCAATTAGTGGATCTCTCAGTGGCGTCTCGGGGTTGTTTGAGTTCATTAGTTAGTAGTATTTTGTGAATAGTGAAATGAGTTTGTGTCTTTTTTTATTGGGTTATTTTACGACGCTGTATCAACAGCTCAGGTTATTTAGCGTCTGAATGAAATGAAGGTGATAATAACGGTGAAATGAGTCCGGGGTCCACCACCGAAAGTTACCCAGCATTTGCTCGTTTTGGGTTGAGGGAAAACCTCGGAAAAAACCTCAACCAGGTAACTTTCCCCGACCGGGATTCGAACCCGGTCACCTGATTTCGCTGCCAGACGCGCTGACCGTTACTCCACAGGTGTGGACGAGTTTGTATCTTGTTGTACCAATTTAATATAATATAATTCACAAATTAAAATGTTTTCGGAGATGCATGGTTTCACTGTTACCTTAAATATTGTAATGAGCAGGGAAAGGATTTATATGTAAATACATATTTACTTATAAAGCTAATATAATTTATATTTTGCATTATCTTTATGTTTCACAATGTGTAGGGTTGAAAAATCCTACTTTTATTTTCCATATTTTTCCATATTTTAGAGTTTAGTACATATTTTCGTTAATTTCCATATATTTTCCATATTTCATATAAAACAGTCCATATTATATTAGGTTTAACAATAAAACAAAACAAAATTCCATTAACTTTTAAAAATACATTTCAACAATAGAGATTTAAACACATGTTCAGTAATCCCTTTAACATCAGAGTTATTTGAAAATTAGCAGTCCTATCAACAATGGGAAAGTAAGTTACAAAACTGTATTAATTTAATTTAAAATTTTTAACAGACTTCAGTTGTGCAGCTCAACAGTTAAATGCCAGTCAGAGTACACATAGGTTCAGTTTTGTAAATCATACTATAAAGACGGTAAATATGCCAAAAGTACGTCATTCAGTCAATTTAAAATCAAAACTAACAAGTTACATTTCAGAATTTAAAGAAGATGGTTTATCAACTGACAATAAAATATTATTTTGTAATTTGTGTCAGTGTGCAGTATCATCTACACAAAAGTTCCTGGTGCAACAACACATTACAACTAGTAAACATCAGGCCAACAAACAACTAAATTCCAAGCAGAGACAATTGTTTTTAACACAACCAACAACATCGAATGTAAGATCTGAGTTTAACATCGACCTGTGCCGTTCTCTCATCTCTGCTGATATTCCTCTCTACAAACTAAAGAATAAGGTCTTCAGGGAATTCCTTGAAAAATATACTCAACATACAATCCCGGATGAGTCAACACTTAGGAAGACGTATGCTCCATCCATCTACGATGAGACAATACAGAAGATAAGAGATGAAATTAAAGATAGTTCAATTTGGGTTTCCATTGATGAGACTCCCGACAAAGAAGGTAGACTTGTTGGTAATGTAGTTATCGGTTTGTTAAGTGAACAATATTCTGAACGAATTCTTTTACATTGTGATGTTCTAGAAAAGTGCAATAACAAAACTATAGTTAAACTGTTCAACGAAGCTATGGGTATCCTGTGGCCAAAGGGTATTATGTACGATAATGTGTTATTCTTTATTAGCGATGCTGCCCCTTATATGGTCAAAGCTGGACAAGCATTATCTGTTGAATATCCTAAATTGACTCATTTTACTTGTGTGGCGCATGCATTTCATCGTGTGGCAGAAGTGGTCAGAGACAATTTCCCTAAAGTAGATTTGTTGATTTCATCAGTGAAAAAAGTATTTCTCAAAGCTCCCAGTAGAGTTAACGTGTTGAAAGAAATGTACCCTGAAATTCCATTGCCACCAAAGCCAATTTTAACTAGATGGGGTACATGGCTAGAAGCAGTTGAATATTATGCCGAACATATAGACTCTATTAACAATGTTCTCCTTGCATTGGACTCTGAAGATGCAGTCTCAATTGATACTGCGAAAACAGTTACCTGTGACATAAGTGTGAAGAATGACTTAGCTCACATTCAGCATACATTTTCATGCATCATAAAAACGCTCAAAAGTCTCCAAAATAGGCACCTTTCACTATCTGAAAGTTTTGAAATTATAAATAGTACTGTGGAACAACTGAATCGTGGTAGAGGTAAAGTTGCAGATGCAGTAAGAGCTAAGGTGGACACTGTACTTTCAAAAAACCCTGGATATGAAGAACTACAAAAGGTTGTTGCTGTGATGAGTGGTGAATCAACAGTGAAGATTAACTTGGACTTATCCCCAGCAGACATTGTGAAATTGAATTATGTACCAGTTACTTCTTGTGACGTCGAACGCTCTTTTAGTCAGTATAAATCTATCCTCAGAGACAATAGAAGAAGATTCACTTTTCAGCACTTGAAAGAAATGTTTGTAACCTATTGTTATGGTAACAGACAATAAAAATTGTGTTTTGTTGAAACTACATTGGAAGATAAGGTACGTCCATTATATGTTTTGTTTAGTTTGATTAAAATGTACCAATATTTAACGTACATAGTCATTTTTTTATAATTTTAAGTCCATATTTAATTCCATATTTTGGTAAAAATCCATATTTAATTCCATATTTTGGTAAAAATAACTACATATATATTTACATATTTCATATATTTTTAGTCCATATAAATCCGTTCCCTGGTAATGAGTGTTGTGCTCTTGTATTTAATAATAATGGTGGGCAATATGGGAAAACGCGGGAAAGCCTTGAAGTCGCACGGTATGAACATGGTTATTAATGTATATAAATTCTTTACTGGAGAATATGAGGCACTGAAATGCGGAAAACAAACAATATCTGTGCCGAGTATTATCGAAAGAACTGCTGCAGCGACAGGTATATCATCTCGTGGTGTTAACAGGATTAAAATAGAAAAAAAAAAAAACAAACAAACAAAAGAAAGCGGAAGCGGAATTGGAAGCGTGCTGCGATCTCCAGGGAAGAAACCCCCGAATAGGATTCTTAAAAAACGTGTGTAACAGGTTAAAAATGAGCGCACTTGCAAAAGTGACGGAAGAAAATTAGAGGAAGGCCTGTAAACACGTAGAAAAAGTTGAAAAATTTTATTGGGCGAAGGATGGACTTGTAGATGGAAATTTATTATTTGTTCGTAATCAATTTGGACGACACGGACATGGACGAACTTTCTGGCGGAGTGGAGTCAGAATTTGAAGAGGAAGAGAATGCCGCCACTGGTAACTCGTGGTCGTTTGAAGGAGTGTCGACCATCATAAATGAGGGTAGAGAGAGATGGTGAGCATTCTCTCTCTTTCTAAAAGGGACTAGACAAGTAAATCCTCATGGACTGTAGTAATATACAAGAGCGGTATGTTGACGTTTTCATGGTCCAGGAAAAGATTGAAAAATCGAAACGTAGTTGAGCTTTTTTAATTTCCGAGAACATGGAAACAAACATACCGCTCGTGTATCGTACATTATTTTGTGCGAACATCGTTTATTACATACCTGAAAGACGAATTTCTAATTAGTTGCAATGAAATCTCCATCTTGGTTTCTGTTTAATGACGCCAACTACGGAAAACCAAAATCTATCTTCAACATTGTTGCTATAAAATGTTTTCTGTGTTTACTATACTCCAGCAGGCCGTGATTTACGTCTGTCTTTTTTTTCCCCAGTTTATAAATGCGAACTTAAAACAAACGGTAAGGTTATGTAATGATTTATTTTTCATTTTAATATTTTAACAATATTATTTATATAACATATTGCAGTAATAACATCGGCATCTGGAATCTTGTTGATTTTTTCACGGCTTCCTTAATGTTACTTGTATCAGGAATGCAATAAGTTTCGTGGAGTAGTAGACTTTACTTAATTTTTACAAATATTTAAAAACAATAATTAACATTGCAATTTAGGTGAAATTGCAGTGGTAAGTTTCCAATTTATAATTATTACTATGTTAAACGTCTCTAAAAATAATATGTTAAAAGCCTAAAGCAGTAAAATGAATGTCGCGCTTAAGCGGTAAGAAGAGGGAAATTGTTATGTGTGTTACGTTGGGAATACTGAATGTGGTATTTCACACTTACCGCGTATTGGTTCAGTGCGGAAAACAAGGAAATACGCACGATCTCGCACAAAACATTTTATAGCAACAATGTTGAAGAAATATATTTTGGTTTTCCGATGTTGCCGTCATTAAACAGAAACCAACATGGAGATTTCATTGCAACTAATTAGAAATTCGTCTTTCAGGTATGTAATAAACTATCTTCGCACAAAATAATGTACGATACACGAGCGGTATGTTTGTTTTCATGTTCTCGGAAATTAAAAAAGCTCAACTACGTTTCGTTTTTTCAGTCTTTTCCTCGAACACGAAAACGTCAACATACCACTCTTGTAACGTATATTACTATTACTGTTCCGAAAAAAAACTTCCGTCTTCTTCCCTTGAGTAATCTTGCACCAATGAACAATTGGAACCCATTTCTGCTCTTCCAGTACAAGAAATACTCATTACCAATTACAGAACAAACGTAAAAATAATATTGATTACCAGCCACGCGTAGCGCAAACAATGGGGTCGGATGCAGGTTCCATACCTCGGTTTTTGAGTGATATTTCGCTTCATGTTGCCATGGAAACAACAAAACTTGACAGTTGTTACTTGTGTTTCTAGTTGGGTTTGAAACCAACCTTGCTAAAGGATTAATATTTCACAAGTGCTCTTTGATACTGTTATTTTATTCCTCTTTTCCCTTGCAATCCCACCAACTCTCGTCATTTTTCTTTGATCACAGTGTAAATTATAAATGTTCCAACTGATCCTCATATATACAAAAGAGTAATAAGATGTCAATTAAGCGTGCAAATTAATTCATGGTTCGCCGCGATTATTCATGTGTACTAATCAGATTGGGGGTTTAATTATAATTTCAAAGGTCCATTCCGCTTTTAAATCTACGTCTATTGCTATTAAATGAACACAGAATTCAACAGAATTGAAATAAATTTTTATGGGATACACGTAGAAATAATTAATTAAATAAGTAAATACGAACAAATAAATAAATGAATAAATAAACAAATGAATAAAAAAATAAAAATGAAAATGAATCAATCAATCAATTAATCAATAAAAATCACTAAATGAATGGCAAAGCTCGGATGGGATTTATACAGATTGGAAAACGCAAGCAAATCCACCCCCTGTCACAAGCCGCAGCACCCCACGAGATAATACAAATTAATTCCATTCAAGCTTTACCAGTCTTATTAAGTGTACAGAAGATGCCTTTCTTGCAAATAATGAAACCTCGTTTATTGTAGGCTTCCTTTAGTTTCACTTAACTGTACTTGGCATCGGAAAGGGTTGTTAATTACCCCTCCCAAAAAAGCTCGATTTTCTTGGGAATTTCTGCTGTGAGTCACCGTGCACTCTGATTATGAGATCACTCACTACTGGTCTGTCACCTCGCGCCACAGTTCAGCTGCCGTGTGACTCCTGACGCACATAATGTCTTTCAATTCGTTATTAGAGATCGGAAACAACCCTGTATTCTTTATTCCTTACAGTACTATACAGTTTCTGGTTTTGTCATTCAATAAGTAGTTTCTGACCCATTGTCATTTAACAAAAAAAGTTTGTTTTGGTATCTTGTGTCATTCCTAGAAGTTTAAGTATTGATTTTAAATACACCCTGTATAAAAATAAGAATTCTTGACACACTCTTCAATACTGAGAACGTACGTTTCCCTTTTTCATCCTCTAAAACTCTAGTATATAGGTTATCTTCATAATATTAAAAGTTGAAAGCTATAAGCATGTACCATACTTTTTGATCATCTAATATAAAAATATAAACAGTGCAAGATACGTTTAAACATTAGGAAATTAGTTACCCTTATTCAAATATGATACTTAAGAATAATAAATACTAAAATACATGTTTACACATTCTCTTAACTGCGTAATTGTTGTAGCTTAAATGTGACAGATTATTATTATTATTATTATTATTATTATTATTATTATTATTATTATTATTATAACCTCTCAAAAATTTAATTATACTCTTAATAATGTCATAATTACTAGGAAAGATACTACAGGGATATCATTTTATTTTTACTAACATTTTTAATATTAACTTGCCTATACCTCTGCATCAACGCCGTTTGCTACCCCTTCCACGACTGGAGTTCGATGATATTGGCGTAATAAACAAACAAATCACTTTACTAGGAATAGAAGGGAAGAAAAGTAGTTCATTCATTTACGTAAACTAGGAAATATTGCGCTTTTGAGTTTGATAATTTTAATTAGGTTTTTCTTTAATCAAAATACAGTACAGTATTAACAATGAACTGAGCTGTCCATGTGGACGTATTCATTATGCAGTGTATACTATACTGTCTACAGCATATTAGCGTATAATATAGAGAATGAAGTTAAATTGAAAAATAATCATAATATGGATATTTAAACACATTTTTTAAAATGGTGGCCGTTCATTTTGATACAGGCTTCAGTTATAATGTGCATATTATCGCACTGTAGATTATTGTACGTAATTCCAATTACCAGGTTCGTACTTCGCATCAGTAACTCATGTTGAAATAATTCTGTACCTACTCTATAAAAGAGTACCTTACGTACTGTAAATTCAATCTTCACTTCTACCCGATCCGAAAAGATAAAATTACTCAGACATACTATCTACTGTCCGTCCAAGTGGTTACGACGTAGGGTCGTGGAAAGGGAGGAAATCACGTGACAGTTAATTATTTAACGATGCCCTTTTATTTAAGTTATTTTAAACAGTTGTATTATATTACGTAGACGTCCAGTTCCTAACAGAAATTAATGTTCTCAGAAAAGAGCTAAGACAGCCCAGCCACTAGCTGGCGAATAAAAACTGGTGGGGGAAACCGGGATACGACGTAGGCAAATGGACGACAGTACCCGTGCGAAAATGATTCAATATTGAAAGATCTTTCTTCACTGGTAAACCCGAACATATTTTTGGAACGTACTGTTTACTATGACCGTAAGGCTACTATGACTGTATATGAGGTCTTGGATCTGTGTGGAGAACGGTTGAACTTCATTAGTAGAGGGGGTGGAAGTGAAGTACATTAAAAAACTGAGGTACAATAAAAATTGAAGTAAAAATAAAATGATGTCCCTGTATTAGAGATCTTGGTGTCTTACTTGATTGTAAATTATATTTCCATGATCATGTGCAATATATTTATACCCATTCATTAAGAATGCTTGGTCTAATTAGATCTATAACTTATTCTTTTTCTACGCCTATGTGTTTATTAATTTTATAATATACATTGGTCAGATCCAAGCTTGAATATGCATCTGTTGTATGGAACTCTATTACTTCCACTGACTCAGCTAAGCTAGAGAATATTCAAAGAAAATTTATTTCCCTTTGTTCTTATAGATTTTTACCTAATTCTGATGATTATAAATATGAGATTAACTGCAAATATTTTAATTGCTGTAGTTTATTTGTCAGACGTCAAGATCTTGATTACTTATTGTTTTATAAAGTTCTTAAGGGTGATATTGATTGTGAATCTTTCCTAAGCAATATCAGTCTTCGTATTCATGTTTTACAATAGTAATTCTAAATCTCTCTCTCCAGTCTGCAGATGTATAAAATATGCTAATTTGCATGGATCAAGCTTGGATCCATTTAATGTGTAGTTTATATATTTTGAAGTTTTATATCAGTTTTCATTTATATCTTTTGTTTAAATATGTATTTTAATATTATTCTCGCTAACTTTTATATCTTTTTGTTATTTATTAATTTACTTGATTCCATCCTTTCATTTTCAAATACAATTACTTTTATCTCATTATGCTATGTAGTTTAGTCATCCATTTTATCCCGTCCATTCATTGTCATTATTGTCGTTGTATTATAATCTTGTATATCTTTGTATTACTATTTTATATGAATCCATTCTTCATTTATGATTCCATTATTTAATTTGTAATTATCAACAGTAATCTCACTAGAGGTTTTGATTTATCTAGAGAAAATCAAAACTCGAGTGGGATTTAATTGACTATTACACGATTAGAAGAAAGTAACATAAAGATTAGAAGTAACAAATTACTCCAATACAATAAAATATTAATTGGCTTATGAAAATACAACTGTCTTCAAATGTATCAACTGTCGAACCTGACGATGTCATATCCAGGCCTTGTACACTGGTTTCTGACAAATACGTATTATTATTATTATTATTATTATTATTATTATTATTATTATTATTATTTTTATTATTATTATTATTATTATTATTATTATTATTATTATTATTATTATTGTATCATCTCAACATTACGCTAGATGGCAATAGTGTTTTATGATTATATTTTTTTGTTACCGGTATCAGTTGTGCCAACTATGGAATCATCATTGAACTCTGTGGACTGTTACTAGTCAAGAAGGCATTGTTGATTCAGTTTCATTTTCATTAAAATGCAACATTCCACTTCAATTATCCGAATCCCAGTAATCAACGTCACTTGACAGATGATTTTCAATAAATCTTACAATCTCTGATACGTGACTATCCATAATATCATATAGCAGAAGCTATAACATAACCTAACTAATATACTGTACACAAGTGTTAGAAAAGTTTTAATTAACGACGATGACATAAAAAATAAACATGAATAATTTTAAAAGGAATAATTATTGAATGTACAATATTCAAATTTGAATGTGGTTGGTGGTTCAATTGATGTTATATTGGACGTGTGCGTAATAGAAGTGGAACTCGTTGATTTAGGCCTACATGGTGTATTCAACTTATTCAGGATTTCCGAATGGTGCTCTTCATTTATTTGTAAATCGGATTTCAGAAGATGCATAGGTATGATCAGTGACTTTTATTAATTCTTGTTCTTGAATGCCAATGCGAGTCATATTTGAAACTGCTGTGCATCGACTGGAGTGGTTTGTAATTATATATATATATATATATATATACATTTTTTTTTGACGTCCAGACCAGCGCAGTTTCAAATGTTGGCAAACAAAGAAACAAATGCTAGGGACGCGATAAAATTAAACAAATGCTAGGGACGCGATAAAATTGTGCGATAATCAGCCATGATTGGTTGAAATACGTCCTTTCGTACCGTTTTATTGGTCAAAAGTAGTATGACGTAGTAAGAGTGTAATAGTCATTTTAATCAATTGCCATTAATTTAATTATTTCTTTGTACTTTTATTGTAAATTATTGCTAATGTTTTTGTTATATTGTTTGTGCTAAACTGTAATTGGCCTCTGGCTGTTGTACAGCACATTAAATATAAGTAAATAAATAAATTTATTATTATTATTATTATTATTATTATTATTATTATTATATTTACCGCTGCTTTGAGGCTTAATGAAGTCAAACATTTAACTGTATCAATTCAATTCTATACGCTGCCATATCCTGTAACGCTACAAACTTGTAGATAATGAAATACCACTGTTTTACCAACAAGTTAAGGGATATTTGTACAGTATTACAACCAACTATAACGAACACATTGTTTCAGAACGCACCGCTTTTAGAAAATGTGCGTTTTGAAGTGGAACGCTTCGGAGCTTAACAGAATTACAGAGTTTCTATTAAATCCTCTACTTTCATGAACCCTTATGTTTTGAAAGCTTAATTTTCTAGGAAGAATGAAAAACAAACTTCTCAACTGAACAATAGTCCTCATTCACGAAGTATATTTACACTTAATTAACTCGTGCACATATTTTTATACTCGACTCTGCTCCCTTCTATTTGACTTCCCGAAAATGGAATACCTTTTGTGAACCGTTTTCTACAGTATATACAGATTTTCATACGAACCTGAATGTATGAATTCTCTCAAAATATGGTCCTCTAATGTGCTTTCATTTTGCAGAAGTTTTGTGCTTATTGTTACAATGTTTAGAAACACAAAATTGGAACATATAGAATGTTACGTAATAATTATGTAAACACGAGATGTATATAGAGTGGACCGTAAGTAATGTCGTTAATTTCAGTGAGTTATTCTTTGAGATATTTCAAACAAAAAAAAGTTTAATACAGTTTTGCTCCTTTGTGTTTCGTTTTCGAGATTAAAAATGTTTTATATGAAACATTTCATAGCTTGCTTTGGAAAAGTCATTGATTTAATTCCAGATTCAGTAAATTTAAGAGAGCAGTGTATTATGATAATAAATGTTTTGCATTATTCTTCACTCTTCTATATACACTTTTAACACTTATACAGGGTGTTTCCGAGGTGGTGTTACAAATTTTCAGGCATGATGGCGAAGGACACATGTACCAATTTGAGATAAGGAACCATGGTCCGGAAATGAATATTATATTATATTATATTATATTATATTATATTATATTATATTATATTATATTATATTATATTATATTATACTATATTATATTATATTATATTATATTATATTATATTATATTATATTATATTATACGAGGGGGATCCAGGAAATAACGACCGTTCGCGCATACCCGCCGCGCAGCTGACTCCCCTTCCTTGTTTGAAGGTCAACTGGCTTCCTTAACATGTGTTCTCATAATGTTGTGAGTACTGGTTGCAACAAGTCGCCATTGTGCATTTTGTGTTACTTCAAAATGAACGACGTGATTGATAATCCCGCCGACTGTGAGGTGAGGAGTGTGATTCGATTTTTGAATGCCCGACATTTGAAACCTGCAGAAATTGACCCCCAATTGAAAGAAGTGTATGGTGATACTGTAATGAATGAAAGAAATGTGAGAAAATGGTGCGAAATGTTCAACAATGGGTGAACAAATGTTCACGATGAAACTCGACCCGGACGCCCATCACTCATCACAGAAGACCTGAAGACTAAAGTGAACGACAGAATCTTGCAAGACAGGCGCACATCACTCGACGAATTGCATATTGCCTTTCCTGACATTTCTCGTTCTTTGCTTGGTGAAATTGTGTCGCAGCATCTTGGCTACCACAAAATCTGTGCCCGCCCGCACACTGCTGCTTCAACTCGAGAATTGCTGGATCAATTCGGTTGGGAAATCTTTGATCATCCGCCCTATAGTCCAGACCTTGCTTCTAGCGATTTTCACCTTTTCACTAAGCTGAAAGACTTTCTGGGTGGTACGCGTTTTGGAAGTGATGAAGAGTTGAAGAAGACAGTGAACACCTGGCTTAATGAACTGGCGGCAGAGGAGTATAACACGGGAATTCTAAAGCTGGTGAACAGATACGACAAATGTTTAAATGTAGGTGGTGATTATGTAGAGAAGTAAAGGAAGCTTCAGTTATGTAACAGACTTTGTTTTTTCAAATAAATATATTTTTTTTAATTATTACAACAAAACGGTCGTTATTTCCTGGATCCCCCTCGTATTATATTATATTATATTATATTATATTATATTATATTATATTATATTATATTATATTATATTATATTATATTATATTATATTATATTATATTATATTTGTGGCAATTACTAATATTCCAGTAAATAGAGCATTGTTATCCTGTATACAGTATTCAACATTAATTTTGTTTATTAAAGTGACAATTTTCATAATTCTCCAAATTATACAGGGTGTTTAAAAAGTATCCAATATTTTAGGAGGTGCTAGTATGCATCAAAACAAGAAAATAATGTCTAATAAACATGGATTCTACAACACATACTTTCTGAGATCTGAGCACTTGTTCATAGGAGGTGCTGAATGACATCCCTGGCATGGAATAATAATACGTAGCAAGGAATACTCAAAACAAAATACTGGTTGCGGATATGAGCGGGGTTAAGCAGAAATGGTGTTGTGAATTTTCGTAATCAGTATGTGTAGGATGATGAAAATCCCCATTCAGTTGAAGAAACAAGGCATCAGCACCGATTCTCAATCAACTTATGGGCAGGCGTTCTTAGTGATAGATTACTAGGACCATACGTGCTACTACAGAGATTAACTAAAGATCGCTATCAGGACTTATTAACGTATTGAAACAGATTTCAAGGAGTGCGTGATTCCTTACGCCGAGGGGGTAGAGGAATGCATTGCCATGAATGGACGTCACATTGAGAACCTCCTATGAAGAAGTGTTCAGATCTCAGAAAGTATGTGTTGTAGGACACATGTTTATTAGACATTATTTTCTTGTTTTGATGCATACCAGGGCCTCCTAAAATATTGGATACTTTTTAAACACCCTGTATAATACATTTCACAAAATTTTTTACTAGCAAATAAGAGTAACACAATTAATTATTTATATCTCTAAAACAATATATTGGATAAACCCGAGTTTCTTATAAAAAAATTAGCTGTATCATATTTTGGATAGTTTTGGCTGTCTCATTTTTAGGACACCTTACCCTAGCGAAATCTGTTTACAAAAGCCAGCTGTAACGACTGGGGATCATCACGCTGATCACGCAATATCTCCTTTCGGGTAGGATGATCGTACAACTTTCTGAAGCATGTGGTCAAGGGATAGCAGCTGTCTTGTCGATCATGAGCTCTTCGCACCATGGATTGGATTTTTAGTAATTAGAAATTTATATCAGTACAGAGTAGCTATTACTTGGTATCAACTATTTGAAAAATGCATGCTTATACAGAGACATCATTTTTTTACTTCAATTTTTAATGTACCTGAGTTTTTTAATATACTTCACTCCCACCCCTTCTACTAATGAAGTTCAACCGTCCTCCACACAGATCCAAGACTGCATATACAGTCATAGTAAACAGTACGTTCCAAAATATGTTCCCGTTTTCCAGTGACGAAAGAGCTTTCAATATTGAATCATTTTCGCACAGTTACTGTCGTCCATTTGCCTACGTCGTATCCCGGTTTCCTCCACCAGTTTTTATTAGTCAGCTAGTGGCTGGGCTGTCTCAGCTCTTTTCTGAGTACATTAATTTCTGTTAGGAATTGGACATCTACGTAATATTATACAACTGTTTAAAATAACTTAAATAAAAGGGCCTTGTTAAGTAATTAACTGTCACGTGATTTCCTCCCTTTCTACGACCCTACGACATAACCACTTGGACGGACAGTAGATAGCATGTCTGAGTAATTTTATCTTTTCGGATCGGGCAGAAGTGAAGATTGAATTTACAATACCTCAGGTGCTCTTTTATAGAGTAGGTACAGAATTATTCCAACATGAGTTACTAGTACGAAGAACGAAACTTGTAAATTGAATTAGATGCAATAGACTATAGTACGATAATATGCACAAAGAACTGAAGCCTGAATCGAAATTAACGGCCACCATTAAAAAAAATGTGTTTAAATATCCATATTATTATTATTTTTCAATTTAACTTCATTCTCTGTATTGTACGCTAATGTGCTGTAGACAGTATAATATACACTGTATAATGAATACGTTCGCATGGATAACTCAGTTTGTGAGTAAAAACACTTATTGTTAATACTGTGCTGTATTTTGATTAAACAAAAACCTAATGAAAATTATCAAACTCAAAATCGTGATATTTCCTAGTTTACGTAAATGGATGAACTACTTTTCTTCCCTCCTATACCTAGTAAAGTGATTTGTTTGTTTATTACGCCAGTATCATCGAACTCCAGTCGTGGAATGGGGTAGCAAACGGCGTTGATCCAGAGGTATAGGCAAGTTAATATTAAAAATGAGGTGCCTAGAAGCAAAGTCAGCAATCTCCACTTTGGAAAATTTTATAGTAGAAGCAAAAAAATTTTGAGGTGTTTACTGAACGACAATTCCATCAAAAACTATTTTCGTATGTAAATAGACATAGGAAAAGCAATTTTACATAGTATCTTTACTTCAAAGTAACTGTGGAACAATATATTAAAGCTTTTCATATGGAGATTGCTGTTTTTGCTTCTCAGATGTGGATATTACAGTCTCTGCATGTAAGATGAGGAAGATTGCCAGGTTTTATTGCAGATTTCAGAAGTCATGTGTAATTATCAAATTTAATTCTGAATTATAAACATTATTTTTAGGGATAACAAAGCATACAATTTTTTTCACAATATTCAACATTTGAAAAGTATTATTGTTAATCTTGCTACACACACAATTCTGGAGATTCTTCCATGAGTTCACACGCACAGTCATTAGTGTCTACCTCATTAGATAAGTCCAATGCATCAACATTGTCAATTAGTGGCTTGTAAAAATCTAATTTTGCGTTCTGACGCCAGTTCTCACTGAAGCGGATTTGAAGCAGTCGTATGACATCAGAAATTTTCTTAGGATGCACAAGATTTGGTTGTAGAGGTGGAATGCGTTTTGGAACCATTTGAGTGACATGAGTTTCTTTTTTTTGTTATGTACGAGGCGTGTTCTTAAAGGAAGTTCCGTTTTCAATTATAGCCGTCACATCGCTGCAATCGTTATTTTGCGCATGCGTGTTTTCTTCTTCAGTCCTCAGACAAGCTGTGCATGCAGTTCCAGAGCTTCAGTCCGTGTGTGGGGCTAGTTGTGATCAGTTGAAATGTTTAAAGTGATTGAGCACCCCGCCGACTGTGAGATGCGGTCTGTTATCCGTTTCTTGAATGCGAGAAACATCAAACCAGCTGACATTCATCGTCAAATTTGTGAGGTGTATGGTGATGATGCCATTAGTGATGGAATGTTCAGGAGATGGGTTAGGAAGTTCAAAGAGGGCCGCGTCTCTGTGCATGACGAGCAGCATGCCGGTCGGCCATCTTTGGTCAATGACAATTTGGTGCGTGCCCGGATTTGGCTTCGAGTGACTTTCATCTCTTCCTGCACCTCAAGAAGTTCCTCGGTGGTCACACTTTTGATGGCGACGACACCCAAAATCTCATCTCGAAATTTGTCTGGGAACAAATTGACCATCCCCCTACAGCCCGGATTTGGCTCCGAGTGACTTTCATCGCGTCCTGCACCTGAAGAAGTTCCTTGGTGATCAACGTTTTGATGGCGACGACACCCAAAATCTCATCCCGAAATTTGGCTGGGAACAAATTGACCATCCCCCTACAGCCCGGATTTGGCTCCGGCTGACTTTCATGTCTTCCTGTACCTCAAGAAGTTCCTCGGTGGTCAATGTTTTGATGGCGACGATGAAAAAAGCAGTGCGGGTGTGGTTCGCATCGCAGGCGGACGAAAACTAAAAGGAGGGGATAGAAAGACTTGTGCCACGATTCGATAAATGCCTCAATAATGGTGGAGATTATGTTGAGAAGCAATTGAAGTGTGGGGAATACAATGCAACAAAAATGATTTGTAAATATCTTCCCGTTTACTTACTACACCCTTTTGGAACTTACTTTAAGAACACGCCTCGTATTTAAAGCGGCCTGTGTCATGTATGTAAAAGTTTTCACCTCTCACCAGGATATTGCGATTATTGTTGGTTGGTCTCTTGAGAATGTTTCTCTATACTATTCATTTTACTGGAAATTTTATGATACCGGTAGCTGTTTTCATTAAAACAAAGTAATTTAGTTTACTTTTACCTCAGAGTAATAGAACTGACACTATAATAACCACAATAACAATGAGAAAAAGGAAAGAAGACAGCTGACGGTCACGTGACCAAATGGGATTATCTGATTGGATATTGCTGGCTTTGCTTCTCAGATTGTCAAATTTGAGCATGGGGATTACTGCCTTTGCTTCTAAGCCCGGTTTTCAATATGAAAATTAAACCATTTACAGCTGCTTTTGCTTCACATAACCTCTGGAGATTGCTAGAGAAGGAGAATCCAATGCTGCCATAATATAGGTTTCTAAAAAAAGTGGAGATTGCTGACTTTGCTTCTAGGCACCTCAAATGTTAGTAAAAATAAAATGATGTCCCTGTATATCCGCTCAAAGTGAATGCACTTCAGGATAACTTGACTGTTACTGTAAAAATTTAGCAGGATTTTACAGTTCTTTAAAGCTAGTTATCGATCCTGGAACGCAATGCCGACTACTGAAACTTTGAAGAGCAAATGTGGACGGACATAAAGTGTAAGTCCAAGCGCTATAGCTTCCCGATTGGTAATGCAGTCACTGTAAAGACCGTGAGGCAAAACTGATTACAACACAACAACGCTGCAGTGAGCAAGCCTTAACGGGTGATATTTTTATCTACGTGTGCTCCGTCTATTGCAACACATTCTACTATAGCAGCAAAAAAATTCATCCACAATTCAAAGCTTGAGAAGTACAGAAATTCAATTTCCAACGCGAATGCATAGTAGAAAGAATGTAACTACCTCCACAGTTTTCCTTTCACAGAAAAGATTAAAATTAGATAACAAGCTATTGATGAATTAGTTTATAGTCATTTTTAAGGAAACATAATTTTTTAAAACTTCCACAGTTTTCATCTAAAATTTGTGAATTCTAAACTACATAAACAGGCTAACAATACTATCATCTGATCAAAATTAGGTGCCATTAGGCCTAATAGTACTTACTGGCTTTTAAGGAACCCGGAGGTTCATTGCCGCCCTCACATAAGCCCGCCATTGGTCCCTATCCCCAGCAAGATTAATCCATTCTCTATCATCATAACCCACCTCCCTCAAATTCATTTTAATATTATCTTCCCATCTACGTCTCGGCCTCCCTAAAGGTCTTTTTCCCTCCGGCCTCCCAAGTAATACTCTATATGCATTTCTGGATTCGCCCATACGTGCTACATGCCCTGCCCATCGCAAACGTCTGGATTTAATGTTCCTAATTATGTCAGGTGAAGGATACAATGCGTGCAGTTCTACGTTGTGTAACTTTCTCCATTCTCCTGTAACTTCATCCCTCTTAGCTCCAAATATTTTCCTAAGAACCTTATTCTCAAAAACCCTGAAACTCTGTTCCTCTCTCAAAGTGAGAGTCAAAGTTTCACAGCCATAAAGAACAACCGGTAATATAACTGTTTTATAAATTCTAACTTTCAGATTTTTTGACAGCAGACTAGATGACAAAAGTTTCTGAACCGAATAATAACAGGCATTTCCCATATTTATTCTGCGTTTAATTTCCTCCCGAGTGTCATTTATATTTGTTATTGTTGCTCCAAGATATTTTTTTAATTCTTTTTTTATATTGACGGCACTAAAAAGGTTCCTTGCGTCTCAAAGTCTGAGTTCATATTTGCTCAAAAGCTTGAAAATAGTCGTTGGGATAAAATTTAATTAGCTTCTTGAGCTCGGTCTAAATAGAGTCACAATACATTTTTAAATTTCATAAATTCACCGTTATGATATGTTTTAATCTAGGTGCAATATGAATATTCCCCGATGGAACTTAATGTATGTATTTATTCACAATGCAAATGGATAAATACCCGGTGGCATTGGTTACTAATTACACTCAATAATGACAATTAATAATAAACACAATTCATAATAAATACAACTAATAATAAATCAATAATAATAATAATAATAATAATAATAATAATAATAATATATAAAAACAACAGTATAATAATACTAACAAGGAGCATCCTAAATTAAATGAAGCACTATCACTTAAAATAACATTTGTGCGAGATCGTGCGTATTTGCTTGGTTTCCGCACAAAACCAATCCGCAGAAAGTCTAAAATTCCACATTCAGTATTCCCAACCTAACACACATAACAATTTCCCTCTTCTTACCGCTTAAGTGACATATTGATTTTACTGCTTTAGGCTTTTAACATATTATTTTTAGAGACGTTCAATATGGTAATAATTAAAAATTGGAAACTTACCACTGCAATTTCACCTAAATTGCACTGTTAATTATTGTTTTTAAATATTTGCAAAAATTAAGTAAACTCTACAACTCCACTAAAGTTACTGCATTCGTGATGCAAGTAACATTAAGGAAGCCGTGAAAAAATCAACAAGATTCCAGACTCATTACATAACCTTACCGTTTGTTTTAAGTTCGCATTTATAGACTGGGGGGAAAAAAAGACAGACATATACCACGGCCTGCTGGAGTATAGTAAACACAGAAAAATTTTAAAGCAACAATGTTGAAGATAGATATTTTTTTTTTGCTAATTTTCCGTCATTGAACAGAATCCAAGATGGAGATTTCATTGCAACTAATTAGAAATTCCTCTTTCAGGTATGTAATAAACGATCATCGCACAAAATAATATACTATACACGAGCGGTATGTTTTTTTTTTTTTCAATTCTCGGAAATTAAAAAAGCTCAACTACGTTTCGCTTTTTCAAACTTTTCCTAGAACATGAAAACGTCAACATACCGCTCTTGTAACGCATATTACTATTAAAGCAAGTCTAATTTGTATCTTAACCTTAAGTTCTAACCAAAACCCACGAGTATGATGTGTTATAGTCGCGACGCTGTTATTCCCGGAGTGACTCCTCCTCTTTTTTACGTCTTAGGAAGTGAAGGCTCTATAAAATCTAGGTAGGTAGTATCGTTCGCCTTTTTTGTTCTTTCGTTGCCGAGCTACCAGACGAGGAATCTATTTGCCACACCGTTAAACATTATCATGTCGTAGCTCCTATGATGATAAATCAAACGCAATGTAATTCAGCAAATAATTGAGCGGCAAATAACGTCTTCGTGTGCTTTCTGCGAACGCCAACGAAAGAGCCAAAATGACGGGCGTTTATATTAAGTATTTATCGAGCCTTAAGAAATGAATAACGTATTCATCAGCGAATCACAAGACGCACACGTTTAAATGTAGCCGACCTGCAACGTGACTGGCTGCCGGAAATTAGAGCGACGGGACAATAATACATGCACAAGTAGGCCTACCTTTCAGTACTACACTCATTTCGCTGTCATCTCTCTCACTGCACTGGAACTACAACACACTTCACTGACATTATTCTGATTTCACTAACACTTCTAAAACATTTCACTGTTCAAATACTTTGCTCTATCACTATAAACTATAAAACTTCACTGACACAACACGCTTCACCGGCACAAACACACTTCACTGACACAACACATTTCACTGACACAAACACACTTCACTGACACAACACATTTCTTCACTGATACAACACTTCAAATAACAAAATATCAATTACACTCTTTAAATAGTGTGCATAATATACTACCGTCTATTAGTAAAGTAATATTAATATTTTAACAAATGCTAATTCAATTTTATTCATCGGCACATAATTGATCTCTGTGAGACGTTTCAGACATACTTGATAATAACCGTTGTGCAAACAGCTTTTTTAATTCAATGAACTGCTTAAAATTTTAGAGTGAAGAAAACAGCAATTAAAAAAAAAAAACATTTCTCACAATTCACTCAGGCACCGTATGTTTGTTCATATTTTCTTTAATATCTAGATCATAATTATAAAACATCTCAAATACAAATACGATAATTAAGTAAAAAAAAGGGGATTTCTTTCTTTGTTTCTTTTTTTTTTTTTCCATTTTTCAGCATTATTTGACCACAATGTCCCCTTAAGAAGGGAGGTACACCATTGGCCTGCAAAAATTGAGTGAAACTAATTTTTTTATACACTGTCTACTAAAAAGTAATTGGGCAGTGTTTTTGGCCCTTTAGAACCTCGTGGTACCACCTCTTGTTGTTATAACAGCAGCCACCCTGTCAGGCATGCTCTCCACTAGTTTGTGTAGGATATCCACTGGAATGCGTCGCCATTCCTCTTGCAACATGGCACTGAGTTGGACAATGGAAGTTGGCCGCATCTCCCGAGACCTCAATGGCCGGTCCAATTGGCCCCATAGGTGCTCAATGGGATTGAGATCAGGACTCTGTGCAGGCCAGTCCAACAGGTGAACATAATTGTCTGCATACCACTGCATAGTAGCCGCCGAAACATGGGGCCAACTTCCATTGTCCAACTGAGTGCCATGTTGCAAGAGGAATGGCGACGCATTCCAATGGATATCTTACACAAACTAGTGGAGAGCATGCCTGACAGGGTGGCTGTTGTTATAGCAACTAGAGGTGATACCACGAGGTTCTAAAGAGGAAAAAACAGTGCTCAATTAGTTTTTAGTAGATAGTGTATCTCATCTACTATAAAAGCTAAATGAACTAATCTTTTCATGTTTAATATACATACATTACACTTTATAAAACACTATTCAGCATATTTTTTTTATCCAGTGCCACCAGGTTTGTCATTTGACATTTCTGGTCTCTCCTGGCAATGGCTTATTTATAACCCATTTCTGAGGTTGAGGATTCTGGAAGGTAGAGTTACGCTGCCCCGATGATGATGATGATGATGATGATGATGATGATGATGATGATGATGATTAGAGACGAGAATTCCATGCAAATGCATGTTTTAATAGGAACATAGGACATAGCTCAAACTTAGTACTTTTCTATTTCATTAAATGTTATGTATGTATGTATGTATGTATGTATTTATTTACACTGCAAGTGGGCAAACACCCGGTGGCAGTGGTATACACAATATAAACAATACACAATAAAATTACAATACACAATACAATTATACACACAATACAATAAGAATACACAATACAATTTAACACAATAATTACAATTAATAATAATACATAAAATAACCTAATTTTACAATACAACCTACATATATATAGGCCCTACATAAGTTTCAATAGTCTTTCACTTTACTCTCATCTCACTCACTGTAGTGGCACTATGACGCATTTCACTGACACTTTAGGACACATTTCACTGACACTATATAACACATATCACTGACACTATAGAACACATTTCATTGTCACTATAAATTATCAGTGATCGGAACTATTCACTGCACTGTAAAACCATAGCTTCACTGATGTTTTATTTAACGACGCTCGCAACTGCAGAGGTTATATCAGTGTCGCCGGATGTGCCGGAATTTTGTCCCGCAGGAGTTCTTTTACATGCCAGTAAATCTACTGACATAAGCCTGTCGCATTTAAGCACACTTAAATGCCGTCGACCTGGCTCGGGATCGAATCCACAACCTTGGGCATAGAAGGCCAGCGCTCCATTTCATTAATTTCCGGTTCCAAATATGTGTACTTTTTCCGTGCATGTTTGCATGTTTTGGCTTTTTTGGGGATAAAAACATGCATAATGCATATTTAAGAAATTTCCAGCTTAATAATGCATATAATATACATTATATTCAGTTTAAATGCATGTTTTAATGGTTTTGGGTGAACACCTCAGTTTCTCGATTTTATGACCCTCATTTTAGCTTCAGGAATCAGGATTGAGAAAAGAAAAGGAAAAAAAAAAGTAAGTAACAGAAAAAGGTTCATTTAAATTTGCAGCCGTAACTTCGTGCGATGTAAAGGAGTCATTCTCTGCCTACAAAAACTTGACTGACAAAGGCAGAAACCTCACAGGAACCAATTTATAAATGCTGTTAGTTGTTAGCCGTGAAAAAAAAAAAAAAGTGAAGTGAAATAGGAAATTTGGAACAAAAATGAAAGTGTATATTTTAATGTATTTTTCGCTTGATTGTGCATGTTTCATAGTTTGATAGTGTATGAATGTATGTATGCATAGTTTGAGATTTTATAGTGCATGAAATTCTCGTCTCTAATGATGATATTATGATTAGATAATTACGAACTGCTAGAATAGGTCTTAAACCTAAGCCTAACCTAACTTCCAGACCATGGACGAACACAGGAACATTCCTCTGTGTTCTAACCGGGAATCGAACCCGGGACCTCATGAATTGTAGTCAGAAGCTCTGACCACTAGTCCATGAGGCTGGTCCTATTTTTTTTTATTTTAGTAGGTTATTTTACGACGCTTTATCAACATCTAGGTTATTTAGCTTCTGAATGAGATGGTGATAATGCCGGTGAAATGAGTCCGGGGTCCAACAGCGAAAGTTACCCAGCATTTGCTCATATTGGGTTGAGGGAAAACCCCGGAAAAAACCTCAACCAGGTAACTTGCCCCAACCGGGAATCGAACCCGGGCCACCTGGTTTCACGGCCAGACGCGCTGACCGTTACTCCACAGGTGTGGACGGCTGGTCCTATTCAGAATATTAAAATAACTAATAATTACTTGTAAAAATAATATCAAAATTGCGATGGGCAGGGCATGTAGCACGTATGGGCGAATCCTGAAATGTATATAGAGTGTTAGTTGGGAGACCGGAAGGAAAAAGACCTTTAGGGAGGCCGAGACGTAGATGGGAGGATAATATTAAAATGGATTTGAGGGAGGTGGGGTATGATGATAGAGACTGGATTAATCTTGCACAGGATAGGGACCGCTGGCGGGCTTATGTGAGGGCGGCAACGAACCTTCGGGTTCCTTAAAAGCCATTTGTAAGTAAGTAAGTAAATCTTTTACAGACATAAAGAATTTACGTGATAAAATATACAATTAATTAAATATCTGCATGATTATTTTACTGGGATGTTTTAAAGACCTACATCAAACAACATAGCGTGGAATTCATTTCATAATAGAATTCACCTATTTTTCTAAACAATTAACTCATAATTTTAGTTATTATCCCAAGAATACCATTCACTTATTCAGCCCCTTTTGTTGGTATTTCAAAACCCACGACTTACAGACGTCATAAAAACGACAGTATGAAAAATTCCCCATTTCCCTCATTTTCTCTCTCTTGGATTGGCAGGTCTGATGTTAAATGCGTTTGCAAAAAAATAACGTAAAACGTTTAGTTCAGTATTTCGCCGATAGTGCTGAGCGCTTGGTAGCAATAATAATTTTCTCAACTGTCAAAATTTTCTCTTCTTGGTATTTACTTCACGGTGTCATTTCGCACTCCCAGTAAAATAGTGTCGTAACTCGAAATTGAGATTCGTAAATATGTTTTATTTCCTAGTAAAATGCTGCTATAAAAATATTTTAATAAATAGGTACCATAACCTTTGATAATTTACTTTTTATTATTAGAATTTCATACCTTCAGCTAGTAAAACATGTGCGAAATAATTTACGAAAGTAGTATGTGATTTTCGACTTACAGTATTTTACCGGGCGTGTGATTTTTCATTTTCTTCTAAGCAGTACGAAAAAAGGAATCATGAATAAAATCGTGTGATGGTTCTCGTAGTGGGTCGCCTTCTTGTGGTTTTGAATTGAAACAAAGAGCTACCCATTTTAAATAAAAAAACTAATATACAGGGTCAGTTAAAAGTCTCGCACCACCTAAATAACTTTTGAAGCATACGGTTCAGTGACATGAAACTTGGTATGTGAGGATAAGCATATTCTAAGAACTCAATAATGGTATTACCGAGTTTTTTCTACTTCCGGTTTAACCGGAAGTAATTCCAACTCTCTTATTTTAAATGGAACACCCATTATATTTTGTGCGAGATCGTGCGTATTTGCTTGGTTTCCGCACAAAACCAATCCGCGGAAAGTCTAAAATTCCACATTCAGTATTCCCAACCTAACACACATAACAATTTCCCTCTTCTTACCGCTTAAGTGACATATTGATTTTACTGCTTTAGGCTTTTAACATATTATTTTTAGAGACGTTCAATATAGTAATAACTATAAATTGGAAACTTACCACTATAATTTCACCTAAATTGCACTGTTAATTATTGTTTTTAAATATTTGCAAAAATTAAGTAAACTCTACAACTCCACTAAAGTTACTGCATTCGTGATGCAAATAACATTAAGGAAGCCGTGAAAAAATCAACAAGATTCCATAGACTGGGGGAAAAAAAGACAGACGTATATCACGGCCTGATGGAGTATACTAAACACAGAAAACATTTTAAAGCAACAATGTTGAAGATAGATATTTTTGTTTTGCAAATTTGCCGTCATTGAACAGAAACCAAGATGAAGATTTAATTGCAACTAATAATAAATTCCTCTTTCCAGGTATGTAATAAACGATCTTCGCACAAAATAATGTACGATACACGAGCGGTATGTTTTCTTTCAATTCTCTGAAATTAAAAAAGCTCAACTACGTTTCACTTTTTCAAACTTTTCCTCGAACATGAAAACTTCAACATACCGCTCTTGTAACGCATATTACTATTTTATTTTTGAATAGTGCTCATTAAGAGCTTTTCAAAAAGTACCTACACTTGATGCTTCTGTACAAATTCAGTATTGCTAAGTCAAGAAAACAGAAAAGTGTATCGAATATTAAAATAAATAACGCACCACCTAAATAACTTTTGAAGCATACGGTTCAGTGATATGAAACTTGGTATGTGAGAATAACCATATGGTATGAACTCAATGATGGTACTACCGAGTTTTTTCTACTTCCGGTTAACCGAAAGTAACTCCAACTCTCTTATTTTAAATGAAACGCCCAATATATATTTTATTTTTGAATACAGCTTGTTAAGAGCTTTTCAAAAAGTACCCACACTTGATACTTCTGTACAAATTCAGTGTTGCTAAATAAAAATGGAAGTGGTGCAAGATATTCCTAAAGCCTGGTTAAATCATTCCTTAAATGGTTTCTATGATCGAGTGACACATTGTAAAGCAGCTGAGGGCTACCAATTTGAACACATAATTTAGAAGGTGAGCTAGCTTTGTTTTGTTTTTGTTAAGGAAGGAGTATTTTATTATTTTAATATTCGATACACTTTTCTGTTTTCTTGACTTAGCAACACTGAATTTGTACAGAAGTATCGAGTGTGGGTAGCCTACTTTTTGAAAAGCTCTTAATGAGCGCTATTCAAAAATAAAAATATATATTGGGTGTTCCATTTAAAATAAGAGAGTTGGAGTTACTTCCGGTTAAACCGGAAGTAGAAAAAACTCGGTAATACCATTATTGAGTTCATAGTATATGGTTATCCTCACATATCAAGTTTCATATCACTCAACCCTATGCTTCAAAAGTTATTTAGGTAGTGCGTTTATTATTTTAATATTCGATAACTTACACTTTTCTGTTTTCTTGACTTAGCAACACTGGATTTGTACAGAAGTATCAAGTGTGGGTACTTTTTGAAAAGCTCGTAATGAGCACTATTCAAAAATAAAAAAGATATATATTGGGTGTTCCATTTAAAATAAGAGAGTTGGAGTTACTTCCGGTTAAACCGGAAGTAGAAAAAACTCGGTAATACCATTATTGAGTTCTTAGTATATGGTTATCCTCACATATCAAGGTTCATGTCACTGAGCCGTATGCTTCAAAAGTTATTTAGGTGGTGCGGGACTTTTAACTAACCCTGTATATATTTATTATCATCTCCTGTAGATACTGAACATAAACAAATTCTGATCCCTATTTAAAGGAAATCGTTACTTTCTTCAACTATTGAAACAGACGGACAAACGATTTTGTACACATCCGAAATGTTAAAGGCTGATATTTTCAGAAACATGTCGAAATCTGTTCCTTAAATAAAATACTTTCTCTATTAACTTGCTGTAATGAGAAAACTAAGAGGATCCAAACTACCGTAAAAGTTATTTCATTCGACGACTGACGAGTTATAAGCCAGCGGTATACGCAGATGAAGTTCATAAACATCACAGAAGTTAATGAGAAGTTCCATTCCCGAAAGTTAAAGAAAATTTGTTTACGAAGCAAGAGGGAAGTTAATATACGCGATTTTGTTAAAATAAGCATAGGGAAATAAGTAGAAACATGATTTGTTAATACAAGTTAATTAACAAAACTCCGAACTTTGTTTCCATGGCAACTTAATTCCTCTTGCCTTGCTCGTCACATTGTTAATGTCTATGGGTCTTTTATTTTATCATTACATGATCTTGCTTTAGTGGTCCTTTTCACTCCGAGGTACTGGGGTTGAAACCCGCCTCACGGAGAAAGATTTTTAAAGGAAGATGAAATTATTAAGATGGTTTCCTGTGCGATTGCAGCAAAGCTGTGAGTATCATGAAGTAAAGTGCTCCGGGTAAAAATCGCGAACCATTCCTTGCCCACATTAAATTTCGATGCCTATGTATTTTTAAACCGTGGTTAAATGAAATATTACTACCACCATCATAGCTATTACATCTGAATAAAGAAGGTAGTGAAAGTTCTGTATATCTGCATTCAAATAGCAATTTTTAGATGTTAAAAAAAAAAAAAACATGTAAAACACCTAAGTATTATTATAGATCAACATTTACGATGGGATTTATCATATGTATGTATGTATTTATTAACACTACAATTGGGTATACACTCGGTGGCAGTGATATATAATATACAATAATTACAATTACATGACCACTGCCACCGGGTATATACCCATTGCAGTATGAATGAATACATACAAATAAAATAAAATAAACGTAAATGAAATAAAATAAAATAAACGTAAATCTATAAATAGTAGATGCAATAAACCTAGGACTATAAATAAAAATTATTCTATAATAACGCCTACGATAAGCAAAAGTAAATCTAACTTGTAAGTACTTCCATTTCACCCAGCTATTACCAATTTAAGTAATTACATATCACCTTAATTAATTACATACCAACTTAATTACATATCATCTTAATTAATTACATATCACCTTAATTAATTACATACCAACTTAATTACATATCTTACTTACTTACTTACAAATGGCTTTTAAGGAACCCGAAGGTTCATTGCCGCCCTCACATAAGCCCGCCATCGGTCCCTATCCTGTGTAAGATTAATCCAGTCTCTATCATCATATCCCACCTCCCTCAAATCCATTTTAATATTATCCTCCCATCTACGTCTCGGCCTCCCTAAAGGTCTTTTTCCCTCCGGTCTCCCAACAAACACTCAATATGCATTTCTGGATTCGCCCATACGTGCTACATGCCCTGCCCATCTCAAACGTCTGGATTTAATGTTCCTAATTATGTCAGGTGAAGAATATAATGCGTGCAGTTCTGCGTTGTGTAACTTTCTCCATTCCCATCATCTTAATTAATTACATATCACCTTAATTTATTTACGCATCAATTAAATTACATATCATCTCAGTTAATTACATATTAACTTAATTAATTACATGACACAACTTAAATAATTACACTGCACCTCCAATTACATTTTCAGTGTAATCTTCACAACCTTTCCTTAAATGTATTGATTTAAAGAGGACCACCCTGAAAGATTCCCGCAGGTAAGCTGTTCCAGTCTACTATTGTGCGGTTAACAAAGGAAAATTTTGCCACATCCGTTCTTTGTTTACTATATTTAAACTTCCTAATATGATCAGCCCTTCCTAAGTATGATGGTGTTGCTAATTTAGCATTGATATCGGTCCATGCTTTGTGTCCAATTTGTGCCTTAAACAATGCGGTGAGTCTGGTTTTTCGTCGCCTTGATTTGAGAAGTTCCCACCCTAAGTATTTTACTATGTCCTCAGCATGTCCCTTCCCCATTTTGACATATTTTGCTGCCTTGCGTTGGACCTATAAACTATATAACTATATATATACACTATCTGTGTCTTAAACTATGTTAAACAATTTATAAATTTGTTTTACTAAGATATTTTATACAAAAAATAACATTAAGGCAAGAATATTTGGGATTAGTTCATTCCATTCTACAACATGGCATTGTAGGGTGGGGTGGGGCAATGAAGTCTTCACTCTTTCCATTCATATTATTACAGAGGAGAATAATAAAAATATGTATATTAAGAAAAACTAATTATCATACACGCCTCATATGCAAGGAATTTAATGTACTAAATATCAAACAAATATACATTATATACTCAATTAAAATACTATCATAAAAATAATAACTATTGTGACCATGGTTACAGTACAAGAAGACATATTATAGCATGTCATTTGTTTTAACCCAAATGCAATTCTGAAGCAGGACTAAGGCATGCCTCAAATTTCGGCCGGGGGTTGCTTAATGACTTCATTTAAAAGCCTTCAAAATTAGCATCTTCCAATAACAAATTATTTGAAAAGCAAGCACTTCAACTGATTTTAAATACTGATTAGTATTCTAATAAATTTTAATTTTATTTTACTTTATACTTATTTCAAACCTATCTTCTGAAGTATTTGCATCCGTCTTTTTGTTTACGATTAATTTATTAAGTTTCGAAGTTATCTCTGTTTATGTTGACATATTATTGTTGTAATATAACAAATAAACTCATTATAAATGTCACTGCTTACATTAACAAGGCACATGGCCTTCGGAATTACGATGTTACTATAATTCCGAAGGCCGTGAGGACTTAATTAGGAATTAAATTAATTGGCTTTATTTTAAATGTGTATTCTTTCTTTCTTTCTTTCTTTCTTTCTTTCTTTCTTTCTTTCTTTCCTTTCTTTCCTCTCCCTTCTAGGTACATTTTACACGACCCACGCCACCCGGGCCTTACAGGGCCGCGACCTGTCGGGAGAGGAATTAAGCTATTGCTTCACATACATACTTTTTTGACCACACAAGGACATGGAGGGCCTCCCCGGATGAGGGATCAGCTCTATGCCAGGGCCACCTCCGATACAACACAAACATTTAAGACATTACACATCATTCACTCACACATATGAAAGGATTAAGGGAAGGATCGCCGTCCATGGCCGGACTTTCAAGAGGTACAATCCCGGCATTTACCTGGACATAACTGAGGAAACCATGGAAAACCTCAGTTAGGAATACCGGCCCCTGGGATCGAACCCCGGACCTCCCGAATGCGAGGCCAGCCCTCTACCACGCCGCTAGCCCTCTCGGTCAAACGTGTATTAGTTCGATGAAATACAAACAAATTAAATATCATTTAACTTCTGTATTTAAGTTAAATTACAATTAGTTAATTATGGATTAGTAACATTTGGGTGAAATCGGCCTTTGGACTACTAACTTCACAGAAAATATTGGACTCCTAAAATTACCAACAATAACTATTTGTAGACGCAAATCTAGCCTTTCAGGTAAAGCTCCCTGTAAAGCAGATTTGAATAATTTCAAGGGAAAAATTGTTCCGGGGCCGGGTATCGATCCCGGGACCTTTGGTTGAACGTACCAGCGCTCTACCAACTGAGCTACCCGGGGAACTCAACCCGACACGGTCTCAACTTCTCCCTTTATATCCACACAACTCGCGTGGGCTGACGAAACGCCAGAGACCCACATCGAGTGCACACAATCTCTGTGTGACTTGAAATTGTGGTTTTCTGTTAACGTACACAGTAACGCATATATTATGCAAATCTAGTCTTTCAGGTAAAGCTCCCTGTAAAGCAGATTTGAATAATTTCAAGGGAAAAATTGTTCCGGGGCCGGGTATCGATCCCGGGACCTTTGGTTGAACGTACCAGCGCTCTACCAACTGAGCTACCCGGGGAACTCAACCCGACACGGTCTCAACTTCTCCTTTTACATCCACACAACTCGCGTGGGCTGACGAAACGCCAGAGACCCACATCGAGTGCACACAATCTCTGTGTGACTTGGAATTGTGGTTTTCTGTTAACGTACACAGTGACGCATATATTATGCAAATCTAGTATTTCAGGTAAAGCTCCCTGTAAAGCAGATTTGAATAATTTCAAGGAAAAATTATTCCGGGGCCGCGTATCGATCCCTGGACCTCTGATTGAACGTACCAGCGCTCTACCAACTGAGCTACCCGGGAACTCAACCCGACACGGTCTCAACTTCTCCCTTTATATCCACACAACTCGCGTGGGCTGACGAAACGCCAGAGACCCACATCGAGTGCACACAATCTCTGTGTGACTTGAAATTGTGGTTTTCTGTTAACGTACACAGTAACGCATATATTATGCAAATCTAGTCTTTCAGGTAAAGCTCCCTGTAAAGCAGATTTGAATAATTTCAAGGGAAAAATTGTTCCGGGGCCGGGTATCGATCCCTGGACCTCTGGTTGAACGTACCAGCGCTCTACCAACTGAGCTACCCGGGAACTCAACCCGACACGGTCTCAACTTCTCCTTTTACATCCACACAACTCGCGTGGGCTGACGAAACGCCAGAGACCCACATCGAGTGCACACAATCTCTGTGTGACTTGGAATTGTGGTTTTCTGTTAACGTACACAGTGACGTATATATTATGCAATCTAGTCTTTCAGGTAAAGCTCCCTGTAAAGCAGATTTGAATAATTTCAAGGGAAAAATTGTCCCGGGGCCGGGTACCGATCCCGGGACCTCTGATTGAACGTACCAGCGCTCTACCAACTGAGCTACCCGGGGAACTCAACCCGACACGGTCTCAACTTCTCCTTTTACATCCACACAACTCGCGTGGGCTGACGAAACGCCAGAGACCCACATCGAGTGCACACAATCTCTGTGTGAGTTGGAATTGTGGTTTTCTGTTAACGTACACAGTGACGCATATATTATGCAAATCTAGTATTTCAGGTGAAGCTCCCTGTAAAGCAGATTTGGAATAATTTCAAGGGAAAAATTGTTCCGGGGCCGGGTATCGATCGTAGACGTTTGAGCAACAAGACAGGGGAAACTCAGTTATTATGAAGTTACTTTTCTCGATGAAAATCATTATTTCTGACTTCTTTGTCATTATTCTCATTTAAATTTCGACGAATTTTCTGTTTGAACACAGGTAACTGTACAGTTGGTACAGCGTCTCTAAATAACCGATAAGACAGGGAACTGGAATACACGGTACGGGATTCGCAGCTCTATTTTGCTTCGGAAGAAATACTCGCTGGATATTTGTATCCTCCATTAAATATCCATTGCCCGAGGTCGGGTTTAAACCCGCGTACTACGGAATCTAATTACAAGAACGATAAGCACTAATACGGGGCATTAAGACCCCGTTTAACGAACTCCCGTTCCAATCCAGTAGCTCTCTCTAATTATCTTTCGCAAGCTGTGACGTACATTCTTGCCACCTACCAGTTTCAATATTTATTTGAGCCCACCCGGAGTGTTTGTTTGTGGTTCGGCGTATTGCCACATCATTACGACGCAGGTTGATTGCATCGGATAGTTTCGGTATTACAGAATCAGCGATTAAAAGCAATTTAAAGTATAAAAATGTAACAGAGTTCAATGATCTGATATCCCGGTAATGTTGTTAACATAAAGCCAATGTAAAAATTTGCCCTTCGTTTTGCAGGTACTGGAAAAAGTGACATAGCACTTGTGAATTGAATTGCGTGGAATTTTTTTATTCCTGGTTTGTAAGGGATTAAATAAATACTCCTACAGCCAGGATTAATACAAGGTTTCCAAGAATAAATAGTGGGGTTTTAAGTTTTCACTGTAATGCATGTACAGAGTGATTTATATACAACTGACACATTTATTTCATTAATTGTTTCAAAACGAATTGTGCTAGCGACAACTTATTAAACCTAAAATGTAGAGGAATTTTGGGAGATTATTTACCTCTATAGCAAATGTTGAAAATGTCCTCCATCCTGCATAAGGCACAACTCAACACGTCGTTCCATGTTACTGGCCACTCGTTGGAGGACTCTGTTGTCAATAGCTTGAATCTCCTGTGTGATGTTGTGCTTCAGATCGTCCAATGTCTGGGAACGTGTGGCGTAAACCCTGTCTTTTAAATAACCCCATAGAAAGAAGTCCGGCGTTGTCAAATCCGGAGATCTCGGTGGCCACAGGTTCCTGGAAATTATTCGGTCGTCAAAGAAACTTCTAATTAGTTCCATGGATTCATTTGATGTAGCGCCATCTTGCTGAAAATATCCTTGACTCAGCTCTACATCGTCCAGTTGCTCAACAAACTCCATGAAAATCAGTCGGTACTCTGCAGTGTTCACAGTCTGGTTAAAAAAAATTGGCCCCACTATTCTCTGTGCGGATATTGCACACCAAACTCCGATTTTAACCGGGTGCATAGGTGCTTCATGAATGACCCTATATGGCTTTAGGCTGCCAACAATAGGAATAAAACATAAACACCTGCGCATCTAGTGACAAGGAATCGAAACTCCAGAACATTCTGCTTAATTTGGTGCTAAAATTGGGTTATTGAATGAATTTCCAACGGAATAATTAAAGAAAGAAATGTGTCAGTTCTATATAAATCACTAAAACCAATGTAAAAATTTGCCCTTCGTTTTGCTGGTACTAGAAAAAAGTGACATAGCATTTGTGAATTGAATTGCGTGGAATGTTTTTATTCGTGGTTTGTAAGGGATAAAATAAATACTGCTACAGCCAGGACTAATACAAGGTTTCCAAGAATAAATAGTGGAGTTTTAAGTGTTCACTGCTATGCATGTATTTATGTTGTGATCCCGGATGTTTGGCAAAATGCCTTTTTTATGGGTGGAAGTAAATCATTATTTATAGATATAAATGTGATTTGGAGTAAATTAAAGTGATAGGGCCAATTTTTATTTTACCTATTTTGCTTTTTTAAGATGTTTCTTACTAATAAATACCTTTTTTTGTCATTTTAAAGCAATATTTCTTCTTCATTTACGATTTTCTAATTAATTGTAATGTAATTTGTATGAAATTTAAATATTTGAAACAATGACTAACTTTACTAACAATAGTAAATAAAAGTAATTTATTTCGGTGCTTAATCTGCTAATAATCGTGCTTTAATACTATTGGTGTAATATGAATAATGATCGACAATCCACAGTTACAAATATAATATTGTCATGTCTTCACTAGAGATGGGTAAAAAATAACACAACAGTTATTTTGGAACTGTTCCGGTCTCGGAACTGTTGCAAAAATGAACAGTAGGTCGGAACCTCCTGTTCCGAAATAACAGTGTTCCGACTCCGAGCTGCTCACTTGCCAACTGTTGCGGCCTCGCAGTACCGCGTGGCACAAGGTATGTTCCGACTCCCTCGGAACTGTTGCAAAAATGAACAGTAGGTCGGAACCTCCTGTTCCGAAATAACAGTGTTCCGACTCCGAGCTGCTCACTTGCCCAGCTGTTGCGGGCTCGCAGTACCGCGTTGCACAAGGTATGTTCCGACTCCGAGATAACAGTCGGAACGTCGGAGCTTGTTCCGATGAACCAACGACAGCTGCAGTTACACTGTACTTGAAACTCTCACGTGGTTGGAGGGGGGCGCATGGACATTGAAATCCTTGCGGTGGCGCGAACTTTAATATCAACATTTGTAAGACTGGCCAATCATCTGTAATGTTATAGTAAGTATTCAATAATCTGTAATATTGATTCCCGCTTTATGGTTTATTTCACCATTAGTTGACTAATTCTGTTTTATAAACATTCTACAAAGTCATAAAGTACGCATACTATTATTAATTAATTGATCAGCTGATTCTATACAAAGGTTAAAGTCGTAAATGGTAATGAGTGGTTTAGTTACAATGTCTGTATGTCGTTTGTTGAGGTTAAGTCTGACAAGCACAAGTTTTTGTGCTATCTTCTCTGTTATCACAGAACGACAAAAATGTTGTAGCATTATTTGTTGGAAACTACCCATATAAGTACTGATTTGGAGAGCGAGGTTTAATGCTAAGTTTAAATTACACTTTGGTAAAGATGCGATTCCAACATTTTACTAACCCACTGCGGGGTTTCCAGGTTTCAGTACTGCCAATATATATCTTTTTTATTTATGAAATTGTAATATTTATTATTATTATTATTATTATTATTATTATTATTATTATTATTATTATTATTATAACTGTGCATTAAGAAAAGTAAAATTAAAAATTAATGATTTGTTTTTTTTTATTATGTAATAGAGAGAACAGAAATTACATACCATATGTTTTAAATGTTATGTTATTTTTTTTTTACTTGGCTACCATGTCTTTATAACTTTATGTACGAAAACAAAGTGTTGTATTCTGTCCTTGTAGTCAACAGCTGTGTAATTACTAACATTAAGCTTTTGAGTTCTGTCCGCATGCACAGCAATTTTCCAAAATCGATTCGAATGTGCATTGCAGTGCCATCTATAGATAAGAATGTGTACTATGTCATGCCTGTGAGTGCTCCAGTGTGAGCTCCATGGTGTTATTTGTCTATGGTGAAGAGGGAGGGTACTGTACCGTTCGTTTGAACACTGGTGACTGTTATTTCGGAACTGTTATTTGGAACATAGTATTTTTTCGGAACCGGAACCGTCGGAACTGTTCCGGGAAAAGAACAACTTCGCCCATCACTAGTCTTCACGGTACCAGCAATCAGCTTTATAATTTTAAATATTAAGCTCGTTCTCATAGAAGTTGTCACGTAGCATTTCCAATTGTTTGCTTTCATATTTTCAAATCTTACTGTTACAATTTTGTGCTACACGTGTTTATTATTGTAGGAGAAAGACATTTGAGTGAGAAACAGTCAGTTATTGTCGGGTGACAGAAGGTTAGCTATAGAGATGACCTTAAACGATATTTTCAAGTATCTGTGACAATTAAATATCTGTGACTTTTACCTGTGATTTTGTCCACAGATATTTTATATCGATAAGTAAGCACAATATGCATGAATTATACCGATATTTTGTCACACCGATAAAAATTAACAGGAAATATTGAATGTGAATACGATTTCTCTATACACGCCACACGTCAGTGATTTATATGGGAAAACCCAACAAATAAATTATGTACATGTACCATTAACAAATAAATACAAACTTAACTGAACAGTAACATGTCGAAAATTAACCTCATGTACCAAGATGTTCTATTGTAGATATTGAATCAGTTGATAATTATTAAATGTAGTTGGGTATGGAGAAATTGAGGTTATGTGATTATTCTAATCGTTTTAAAAATTGATCCTTTTTATTATATATAGGTAATACAAAGGATAAATTATTTTAAGTCGTGCATTAACATTATAATATTGAGTCATAGAATAAAAATTAACGAAACATAAGCATTCGGAAAAACATTGGAAAATAATTACAAAACAAAACAGTTGTTCAGACAGGATTTTACACAAAAGTACTGGTAACAATGGTGTTATTATTTAAATCGTGTAAACACTACATCATTTATAGAAAGATGGTGAAACTAGCGCGGAAGTAGTTTCGACGATTTCGGACGTGAAAATCGTTGAATTTATAAGGATTTTTTTTTTTTTTTTTTTTTTGTGGAGAGTAGTTGATCGGGTTAAACTAGCGCTGAGGTAGTTTAGGTGATTTCGGAAGTGAAAATCGTTGAATTTGATTTTTTGTGGAGATGCAGTTGATCGTATATCCAAGGCATAACAAAGCCTAAACTAACCAAACCTAACCTGTCACAGATTCGTATAAGCAAGGTGTATATGCGGAGTACGAAGGGAACTACTTCAACGCTAGTTTAGTCGTTGATCGTATATGTCTAGGCATAATAAAAGCTTAAACCAACCAAACCTGACCTGTCACAGATTCGTATATGCAAGATGTATAAGGGGAATACGAAGGAAACTACCTCAAGGTTAGTTTAGCGAAATAAGTTGCCCATCATATTAGCCAGTTTTGTCTCGTTCGGTTTTAATTGAGTGGAAAATACTTACACATTAATATAAATTGACAGTAAGCTTAATATGAAAATGTGAAGATCTCGGGGGATACATAAAATATTTATAAAACATATATACAGACTAAAATATGAAAACAAAATGTCAGATTCATGATTATATTATTATAATGCCGCTAATAACTTTGCAACACATCATCACTTTGAAAAAAATAATATTGAACAAAATATCACGAAAAAATAATCAAATACCACCGCCCGATTGCTGTTATTGTATCATGCGCATGCGCAAACCCACGACGTAGAGGAGAAAATATCAGTCACAGACGTTGCAACGGTGACAGAGTACTGAATACGGAGCAGATTTCGATAGCGATATTTTGTCACAGATATTTCGCGTCATCAGTCACAGGTTTATTTGTGACAAAAAAATACCTGTGACAAAATATCGGTTTGTGAAATATCGGCCATCTCTAGTTAGCTAGAATGCCTAAACTCAGTAAACCATTGAAAAGTAAACTTCATGCTTATGTTAGTGAATTTGGTGCCCATGTGTTTTCAACCGATGGAACAGTTTTGTTATGCAAGGTTTGTGAAAAGACAGTTTATTACGAAAAAAAGTATTTTATGAGGCAACATGTGTCACCTACGACCGTATAGATTTTTAATCATGAATATTTTACAATTTTTTCAACGCTTTTCTAACGATATTACGTTGAAGAATACAGGGCTCATAAAAGTAAGGCTTCGTATTAAATTTAAGCCTGTTTTTACAGTTTACAGTCCTTTCGACGCTTTTATAACGGTATTACATTGAAAAATACCGGTACTACTACTACTACTACTACTACTACTACTACTACTACTACTAATACTACTACTACTACTACTACTACTACTACTACTACTACTTTTCAATTCAATTCAATTCAATTTATTTGGCCATTAGACATAGAGTTTTAGGCTTCGTCGGAATACATTGAAAAAAAGACATATAAATACATTTACAAAAACACTAATAACAGAAACAGTAAAATTTAAGTAATACAATGAAAACATGAAATAATTTTAAACTTTTGAATTGTAGAAAACTAACTAAATTGCAATTAAAACTCATTTATTAAAATACAATGTCATACAAATTTGTGTTGAAAAACTCAGCAACAGAATAAAAGGGATTATTTAATAACCAATTGTAAAATCTAGTTTTGAAACTATTGATTGGTAATTTATAATATTGACTTGGGAGCTTATTATATAATTTCATCCCCATAATTAAAAAGTTTGTGTTGCTCTTGTGTAATGTACAATATGGAATATTAATTTGTTCACTATTTCTAATTTCATGATCATGTATATTGGCCACTAATGATATTTTGTCGAGTGTAAAGTACTAGATCATATATATACAGATTTATGATTGTTAAAATCCGTGATTGTCTGAAAAGTGGCCGACAATGTTCCAGATAATTTGATTTACATAAAATTCTAATGGCCTTCTTTTGTAAAATCAATACGCTTCCAATTTTTGTTCCATTTCCCCAGAAAATTAGGGCATATCGAAATATCGACTGAAAGAAAGAAAAGTAGGCACATCTTAAATAATTTTGAGAAATGCAAGTAGATAATTTCTTTAGCAAATATAAAACTCTTGATAGCTTTGTGCATATGTACTCGATGTGCTTATCCCATGTTAAACTGGAGTCTATAAAAAGTCCTAGAAATTTTGTGTAGTTGAGTTTGTTGTCCTTATTTATTAGATAGTTTAGGCTGAAAGTTAAGTTGATGGTTTTTTCTTGATTAAGCAAGAAGCCATTACTACTACTACTACTACTACTACTACTACTACTACTAATAATAATAATAATAATAATAATAATAATAATAGACTAATAAAAATAATAATGTGGACAAATTTTAATGCCTAGTGTTCAACAAATTGGTTAGAAATGTATGTGTTCATGTCATCCGTTCATTACTGCACTCTATCGGCAGCGCGCTCGCTTACACGAAAGATGGGCAACGTGACAACACTGCTCCCTCTTCTCTGTAAGCTGTCAAGTCGAAAGTAGTTTTGGTCAAGGTATGGAAACGGTTTGAGTTACTAAACTAATTAAAAGCACCTTCATATAATACAGGATTCATAGTAAACTCGTAAAACCTCAAGATTCATTTTCGGAAACCCTGTATATTCTATTTAGAAATTATTATTTGATGTAATTTAATTAATTAATTAATTTATTTAATCTGACAGGATTAAGGCCATAAGGCCTTCTCTTCCATCCTACCATCCTAATGGAGCGAAACGGTACGTGTGAAATGATGTAATGAAAGAAAAAATGGAAGAAAAATAATTAATATGTACTCGATCGCGCTAAATTGCAAGGAAATTCTAGCCTGTTGGAATGTATGTGAATTCCAAGCCTGTTGATCACTTGGCTCACTCTGTTTTTCAACGTTCTCTTGAAGGAGCTTAAGAGGATTTGAAGCAGAGAGCCGGAAATAGACGTAACCTAATAGATACCACATGAGGGGGGAGAAATACAACATAACACCAACAGAGCAGGATAGCCGAAGATGGTAAAAACGTAGAGAACCATTCAATAGTATTAAAATATTTACACAGTACTGTATTTTTTGTCGTTGCCAAACTTTCAGAACGGCCCCAAGGTTCACTCAGCCTTCTATAAAATTGAGTACCGGGTCTTTCCCGGGGGTAAAAGGCGGTCAGAGCGTGGTGCCGACCACACCACCTCATTCTAGTGCCGAGGTCATGGAAAGCATGGGGCTCTACCTCCATGCCCCCCAAGTGCCTTCATGGCATGTTACGGGGATACCTTTACCTTTCACCTTTACCTTTTTACTGTGAAATGTCAAGAATTCATCTACAGAATAGAAAGTGTGAGATATTAAGTAATTTTTTAGTTTTACCTTAAATAATGCAGGGTTTTGGCTATGATTCTTAGTGTCTTCAGGAAGACTATTGAACATTTTTATCGCCATGTAACGTACTCCCCTTTGATAGCATGATAAATTTGATGATGGCGTATGAAAATCATTCTTTCTGCGGGCATTTATAATAATAATAATAATAATAATAATAATAATAATAATAATAATAATTCTTTATTTATACTGGCAGAGTTAAGGCCATAGGGTCTTCTCTTACACTCTACCAGGTCACAAAGTATTCAAGCAGTTAAAATTTAACAAAAAAGTTACAGAACAGAATACTAACATATTACAAAGAGAAATAATAATAGCATAATAAAATCGACACTAAACAACATGAAAATTATTAATAAGTATTTAATGAATTTCAATCTTAAGGCATATAAACTTGCAAATGTTTATTTGCTATTTAATAACAATATATGAACGTTTTCGCCGTTTAGGGCATCTTCAGATATAACGAAACATATTATCTGGACCTATGATGACATATTATGCAAATAACAAGGAAAATAGAGAATAATATATGTGGTACATGAAATTCATGAGCTTTATGTAGATATAACATGAAACAGGATGAATATTGAGATAATCTTTGAATTTGAACTTAGACTGGACGAATATTTTATTTTATACATGTAGCTCATGTTACAATTAATATACAATGTTTAAAATTTGTCAATGATGTTAATTTTAATTTAAAATGATGATAATAAAATATTTAAATTAAAATTAACATCATTGACAAATTTTAAACATTGTATATTAATTGTAACATGAGCTATATGTATAAAACAAAATATTCGTCCAGTCTAAGTTCAAATTCAAAGATTATCTCAATATTCATCCTGTTTCATGTTATATCTACATAAAGCTCATGAATTTCATGTACCACATATATTGTTCTCTATTTTCCTTGTTATTTGCATAATATGTTATCATAGGTCCAGATAATATGTTTTGTTATATCTGAAGATGCCCTAAACGGCGAAAACGTTCATATATTGTTATTAAATAGCAAATAAACATTTGCAAGTTTATATGCCTTAAGATTGAAATTCATTAAATACTTATTAATAATTTACCAGGCATATTGATATATTAAAATGAATTGTAAACATGAAAATAATACCATAATAGAAAAAAAGAAAGTAAAATACATTGGAATATAGCAAAAGCAACTCATTTAACACAAATGGGTAAAATGGAAAACGTGAGGAAGAATGTAACAAAATAGAATATAATAAAATAATAAAAAAGAAAAAAAAAGAAAGAAAATTAAATAAAATTCACAATAAAAGGCTATGATAATAAATTCGTCAGCTGATAAAGAGAACAAAAAAGGGGAAAGGAAGGAAAAAGAAATATATAGCCTATATTTTTACAAAACTATGGCAGAGAAAAGGGCTTATAACTGAAAGTAATCTGAGTTGAAAAAGTGCAATTTTAATTTATTTTTGAAACTAGACAATGTCCGACAGTCTCTGACATGTTGTGGTAGAGAGTTCCAGAGATGAGCTGCAGAGACTGTGAAAGATGAAGAGTAGAAGGATGTTCTATGTTTAGGAATGGAGAGTGTGATATGGTGTTGTGAGCGAGTATCTATGTATGGCTGAATTAGTTGGAAATTTTTCTTTATTACATAAGAGGAAATTTATTATAAAGTAGGGGAGAGTGTTGTACCTTTAAACACTTTTCATACTTTATTTTTTTTTTTAACTTTGGGAGATGAAATTTTTAAAATGAAAAAATGCTTGAAATAATTATTGAAGATTCCTTTACAACTTCCTGTATGTATTTTCCTGTTTTACAGATCTATTAAGGATGGAAAAAATAAAATGAAGGGATATGTAATGTGTTCAAAGGTACAACAGGATCATGTACCTTGGAACATACCCTCTTGTAAGTTGAAACACATGGAATATAGCAGGGAATATAGCTGTAAAAACTGACAATCATATTTAAAATGTATTTGCAATCATAAACCAGAGCAGGCTTCTCTGATTAAGATTTTATTTCCTGGAGAAGCAATAACTGCCTCAACAGCTTTCTTCAAGGCATCCGAATCAATTGGGGACCTCTTTAATTCCAGACTTACTTCCTGACATGACCTTAAAATAAAAGAAAAACAAAAACCGATAGTATCGTGTAATTTGGAACATGTTCCATGGTACAAGATGTTTTGTGTTCAAAGGTACAAGAGGGTGCACGTTTAAACAAATGTGGCTCCGAAAACTAGAGAGTCAAATAAATCATGGAAATTAAAATATGTTATTACTCACCACATGATAGGGAACACACCGTACTTGAAAGATATTAACAAATACAATCTGGTTTTGTGTTAGAAAACATACATCAATGAACGAAATGTTTACTTTTGGTACTAAAAAAAACTTCTTTTGTCCACGGAACTCACACTTTGCAATAAATCAAACTGAAACTACGACCAGAGCTACTTAGCGGCTTTCTCTACAATCTACTTCATTTTGAGTCCTCTAGGTAGCAGCAAAAATTAAAAAACAAAAATTGTTCAAAGGTACACTGTGCTAAAGGTACAACAGTCTCCCCTATATATACTGATTTGTTAAGGTTAGAATCTCTAATTTAAAAAAAAAAATAACCTACATGATTCTCTAGCCTTTGCTCCAATTATTATTCTAATGGCTCTTTTTTGTAATAAGAATATATTTTTACTATCTGCAGAATTATTCGGTTTTATGGCGAAAAGTTATTTTCCGTTTCCCCATAATAATAATAATAATAATAATAATAATAATAATAATAATAATAATAATAATAATAATAATAATAATAATTGTTACTATACATTCGGATATCCTGCACTGTGAAATTAAATCTAGACACAATGCATTCAACTGCTGAACAGTTTCGTACTTTTCATTATATTTCCCATGACACGTGGGAAATATGGCTTAAAAAGCAGCTGATAAGTTCATGATGATTTGTTTGAACAGCTGGAGAGCTTCTCTCACAGGTAGGCTATTCATTGAAGTGCGTAATGCTTTGAATGGGAACCTGTCTGCGCCACAAACAGATCAGATAACAGTGGGCGTGTATAATTATATTCGGAACACAAACAGCAGTCCGACAGAGAATAACAAGTTATGATTTATTCTAATTTGTCGCTGGAGTCAGGATGTTAAATAATGCTGAATTTGAATTTGTGTGACTATAAAACAACTCTTTGATATTGCATATTCCCTACACAGTTGTGTAACTATACAAATAGCTGACCAATATTGATTCTCAGTCTCTAGACAAATGGTGGGATGGTTCAGTAGAGAAGGAGACAGATCTTCACACCTTTTAATTGAACCTAAGTTTCTCCAGATTGAATCCATGATGTATTTTCATTGTCGGGGCTCTTATTTTGCTTTCAAAAACTGAGAGTTCGCAAAGAACGGTTCGAAATAATGCAAACCAGACACTAAGAAATGACATTGCCATTGTAGCCTACTATCTAGGAAAAGAGCAACCCTGTGATTGGTTATACACTTAGCAAACAAGTGTTTGGAAAGAGAGAAGAGAAGATTAAGGAAGTAAAGGAAGAAAGAAGATTAAATAAAGGGAAAAAGGGAAGAAGAAATAAGCAAAGGTAGATAGAAGAAGAAAGAATGAACGAAAAAGAGAACAGGAAAAAAATGAAAGAAAAAGAGATCAGGAAAAAATGAAAGAAAAAAAGAACAGGAATAAATGAAAGAAAAAAGAACAGGAAAAAATGAAAGAAAAAAAGAACAGGAGAAATTGAAAGAAAAAAAGAACAGAAAAAAGCGAAAGAAAAAAAGAACAGAAAAAAATGAAAGAAAAAAGAACAGGAAACAATGAAAGAGAAAAGAACAGGAAAAAGTGAAAGAAAGAAAGAACAGGAAAAAATGAAAGGAAAAATAACAGTAAAAATGAAAGGAAAAAGTGAAAGACAAAAAGAACAGGAAAAAATGAAAGAAAAACGAACAGGAAAAATTAAAGGAAAAAGAACATGAAAAAGTGAAAAAAAGAATAGGAAAAAACGAAAGACAAGAGAACAGGAAAAAATGAAAGAAAAAAGAACATGAAAAAGTGAAAGAAAAAAAGAATAGGAAAAACCGAAAGAAAAAAAGGACGGGAAAAAATGAAAGAAACATAGAACAGGAAAAAATGAAAGAAAAAATAACAGGGAAAAGTGAAAGAAAAAAAACAGGAAAAAGTGAAAAAAAAGAATAGGAAAAAACGAAAGAAAAAAAGGACGGGAAAAAATGAAAGAAAAAAAGAATAGGAAAAAACGAAAGAAAAAAAGGACGGGAAAAAATGAAAGAAAAAAAGAATAGGAAAAAACGAAAGAAAAAAAGGACGGGAAAAAATGAAAGAAACTTAGAACAGGAGAAAATGAAAGAAAAAATAACAGGAAAAGTGAAAGACAAATAGAACAGGAAAAAATGAAAGAAAAAAGAACAGGAAAAAAATGAAAGGAAAAAAGAACAGGAAAAAAAAGAAAGAAAAAAGGACAGGAAAAAATGAAAGACAAAAAGAACAGGAAAAAGTGAAAGAAAAAAGAACAGGGAAAAGTGAAAGAAAAAAAGAACAGGAAAAAGTGAAAGAAAAAAAGGACAGAAAAAGTGAAAGAAAAAAAAAAGAACAGAAAAATGAAAGGAAAAAGAACAGGAAAAATGAAAGAAAAAAGAACAAAGAAATGAATGAAAAAAGAAGAGGAAAAAATGAAAGAAAAAAGAAGAGGAAAAATGAAAGAAAAAGAGAAATGAAAGCGAAGCGTAAAGGGGGAAAGAAAGAGAAGAGGAAAGGAGGAAAGAAAGAATGAAAGAAAAAGAGAAGAGGAAAGGCAGAAAGAAAGAGAAGAGGAAAGGAGGAAAGAAAGAATGAAACAAAAAGAGAAGAGGAAAGAAAGAAAGACACAAGAAAAAATGGAAGAAAAAGAGAAGAAGAAAGGAAGAAATAAGAAGAGAAGAGGAAAAATGGTAATAATAATTGAAGAGGAAATTATGAATGATGAAGGCAAATGACGAAGGAAAAGGAGAGATATATGTTATTTTTGTTGTTTAGTCAACTGCCCGAAGACAGGTCTGAACCTCACAAGGGACACCAATAAGCCATCACTCATGACGCAATTACGCCAGGAGAGATTAAGAGAAATATATGGATGGAAAAAGAGTAATTAGCAAATCAGAAGTAGAAAGAATGTAAGAGAAACAGGAATAAATTATGGCTAAAATGTGAAGGGACTGAAGAGGAAAGTATAAGGAAAAGATGAAGGAAAAGTGTTAAGAAATAAAGAATAAAGGGGAAGAACAAAGGAGAAGAAGGAGGAACGAAGGTAAAGTATGGATAGAACGAAATAAAGTGGAGAAGTTTAAGAAAAAAGGTGAGCAATAAAATTAATAATCAACAAATGAATGGATTAATAAATTAATGAATAAAAGAACGAAAGAAAAAGAAGCAGCATAAGGAAATGGTACAAGGAACGGATGGATGGGTGAGTGGATGGATGGGAGAAAGAAGAAAGAAGGAAAAAAAGAAACTACAATGGAACATATAAGGAAAGGAAACAGTAATGAGCCGAATAAAAATGAAAACAGTACTGAAGAAAGAAAGAGAAATAGACGAACTAGAAACAAAGAGAATGGGAAAGCAGACAAGGAGAAATCTTGGTTTTGTCACATAATTCTAAGTGCCCACGATGGAGAGTAGTGACTGAATTTAGTGATCATTAGCAAAAAATGTTGAAAGGGTAACCCAATCCCTGACTCTTCTACTCCATTTTCCTTGACTTTAACTGATGGCGAAGGTCTGTAACTTCCCTCCTGAGGCAACCATCATTTCGACGGGATGGCAGCCGGTAATACGATTTTCATTTCCCAGATATGAAGACTTGATTTGCATAGACTAGCAAACAGCCAGATGACGAAGCGGCAACTTATCATTTATTTTCAAAAGAGGCAGGAAGAGACCCCACACCCTTCCAGAGGACGGAGCCATGGCTAATGGCAGTCTTTTGTCCTCCAGAAGAGTGGCACTATTTTATATGACTGCACCATTGTTGTTGGTATGAATAAATTGAGGAATTTCTGAAAATCCTGGAGTATTTATCAAGCCCGGACCACACCGGATTAGTTCGACCGGGTAATGTTCCAGCAACTGCATCTGCTCCCGGAAATTGGCTCCACTGACACGCTTTGGAGAGACATCACGAGAAAATGACATAATAAAGAACACAACCGAGGACTCTAAGTTGCTTTATCAACTTCCTTCTTTTTACACGTTACATAAAATTAGGTGAAGAGCTTTAGGTAAAGGATGTAACTTTAAAGACATCATCGTCATCATTATCATCGTTATCATCATCCTAGCTAAACCAAATGTTTATTTTTTTATTTTTTTACTCTTTTATAAGCTTATACTTATTTATTTTTTATATGTTTATTTATTTATTTTTATTAAATTATTTATTTTAATTATTTATTTATTTTTTAACTTTTTATTCATTATTTTAATATTTTTATTTTTTAATTATTTATTTATTATAAATATTTATTTACTTTAATTATTTACTAATTTTTAACTTTTTATTTATTATTTTATTATTATTTAATGTTTTTATTATTTATTTATCTATTCTTTCAATTATTTATTTATTTTATTTAATTAATTAATTATAATTTTTTAATTGTTCATTTTTTAACTTTTAAATTATTTATTTATTTTCTACGTATTGATTTATTTTAATTGTTTATTTATTTTGTAATTAATTATTTATTTAAATTATTTATTTATTTTAATTATTTATTTATTTTAACTATTTATTTATTTTTTAAATTATTGATTTTATTTACTTAATTATTTATTTTTTATTGGTTTATTTGTTTACTAGTTAAATTATTTATTTATCAATTTTTAATTATTGATTAACTGTTTAGTTTTTACTTGTTTTTTAATTAATTATTTATTTTTTTAATTATCTATTTATTTTTAATTATGCATTTAATTCTTAATTTACTTATTCATTTTTAATTATTTTAAATGTTTTATGGCATATTTATTTATTTTTTAATTGCATTTATATATATTCTATTTATTTATTTTTTTAAATATTTATTATTTTTTAATTATCACTTATTTTTAAATTATTTATTCATTTTTTTTTAATAATTCATTTATTTTTTAATAATCTATTTATAGTTATAGTTAATTGCGAATGCTCACATTTGAATACATTTATTTTAACATTATTTCCGTTCTCGTTTTCGTTGTTGTTTCCGTTCCCGGTTTATTATGATCCAGCCTTCAGCACCGACCCTTGAGGAACTCCAGACTTTGTGATGCGCCATTCACAGGAGAAATCACCAACTAATATACACTGCTGCCGTTCACGAAAGATAGGATTGAAACCAAGCATCATCTCCTCTTCTGTTAACAACGCCATATCATCAGCAAATCTTATGCACTTTATTCTTCTTCCTCCTACTATCACTTCTGCCATGTTCTGAAAACAGTTCTTTATTAAATCTCCAAGTAGTTGTTGAACAGGGTAGGTGATAAAGGACATCCTTGACGTACTCCCACAATCTACTATATACAGTCACGAAGCTCAATATGTAGTAAAAATGCAAACATGGGTAGTTGCCCACCACTAGGATCGCTACTATCGCCTCATCATCGCAGATCTCTCTCGTAGCAGCCGACAAAATATGTTATACTTTCGTTGTCGTGTTCTTTTGGAAAAATTAACACCTTCCTTCCATTATTGAAATATTAAATGCATAAAGTTAATTTATTATTTTAATGAAGTATATTAAATTCCACCATAAACTCGAAGATACCTGCAAGAAATAAGTTAATATAATTTTTGTTTGTGCAAAACGAACTGAAATTTACTATAATAGCTTCACTCATTCAAGATTATAGCGATAATTAACTATGAAACCAATAAATATTAATTTGCATTTCCCTTTACAGCAATAATAATGGAAATATGAATTAATGGAGTAACTTACGCGTACCGGTACTTGTAGTGTAGGCTTACGTAGTTAACAAAGTGCGATGAGGTTAAGCAATAATAATCACACCAGAATTGGAAATAAAACGTGATCAATAAATTTTATTGTAACAGACTTTTTCTACGTCTCTAGTAAAGCAACAAATAAAATTAATAGCTACAATTAAAAAAAATATATCCTCTGAAAAAAAGTAGACCTAACCTTTATTTCTCTGGAAATTTAGCAGCCTAAGTGACAGAACTTTAACTGGTATCTAATGTCCTTTCGGTTAGACTGAAACATTTCATTGTGAAATTTAAGGATATAATGTATTCTAACAGTCACAAAGACCTTCAAATTAACAGTTTTGTTTCTGCACGGCATTCTTGTGGAAACCCAGGAACCTTTCTGAATCTTTCGGAAATCGGAAAAAGGATAACTCTGGCCTCTTTCTCTTATTGTTGCTACAATTTATAGCACTACAAAGTCTCCTCCTTGTCCCATATTATTATTCCAATTATTGTATTTTAGCCATTAACATTTTCATTACAACCAATAACGAACATTTCACAAGCATCAATGTGAAATACGCAACGAGCTAGCACTCGATAGAAATACGACACAGTCCAAAGTCGACCATGGACAGTCTATTGTTTCTAGTTGCTAACCGCTTGGAGCGCTTTATCACGAGATTTGCAAAAAAACACCTCAAGCTTCGCGACTGTATATAGTAGACTGTGGTACTCCTCTCCCAATTTCACTTCCTCCTGACATTTCTTCTCCTGTCCTATTTTCACTCTTCTGTCTTTCCAACCCATACTAATTTTTCTTTAGGATCTCCATCAGTTTATTCCAATCCACTCTGTCAAAAGCCTTTTCTAGGTCCACAAATACTACATACACTTCCTTATTCTTCTTTAGGCATCTTTCGTCGATTGCCCGTAGCAGTCCAATTCCATCCCTCTTACCTCTTCCCTTCCTGAAGTCAAACTGCTCTTCTTCCAACTGTTTTTCCATCTTAGAATATAAACGTCGATTCAGTATTCGCAAGAGAATCTTCTCCGAGTGCGATATCAGGCTGATAGTCCTGAACTCCTTACATTTTTTGACATTATTTTTCTTCGGTATTGGAATCAATACTGCCCCCGTAAAATCTGCAGGCCATTCGCTTTTGTCATATATTTCGTTGGATAATGCTTTTAATTGTACACACATTTCAAATGCACCAGCTTGGATTAGAACTCGTTATTCAGTACGATGATCCAATACTGTGACGGTGAACAAAAAATATCGTACGCAGTGTATTCAGAGCTATAAAGATAAAAGCTAAAGGCGTTATGACTTTATTAACTCAGTTAAACTAACGACTTAATTTTAATAAGGATTTAATATTGTATAAAGAATTGGAAGTGAATTTTAAAAACTCATAAATGCGATACGAACGTATTTAATTGATTGCATTGATAGAATATTTTGGTGGCATTGAAATATAATTTTATATCTGGTTTTAAACACTCCTTTTGATATAAATATATAGCTTATAATTTAGTTACAAGAGACTATGTAATAGCAAGTTTTATTAGGTTTTAGATTAATTTTAAAAATTAATTTAAAATACGTGCAGCAACATTCACAATATTTCGGATTATTTCCCCATTTTATATTACATACGATAATACAGCCCCATTAATTTTAAGCCATTTTAAATATAGCTTTTGCTGTCATATAACAGGGTGGAATAACATTACAGCAAAATATGAAAATATAAAAAATTTAATTCCGGCTAATTAGTAGCTTTTTGGCATTAAAGCTCATCTCATGTTTTGTGCAGATCACAGCTTAGCTCTTCAGAGGGCTACTTAAACCCTAGAATGTTATCGTACATAATTTTGACGTATAATGAGTAAACATTGGTCCTGACTACTTTCCCAATCAAGCGAGAACCTCCTCCTTCTAGCTATGCCTATATCTGTCAGTTGAATCAGACGTGACAGCAGGTTGCAACTTACACACTTAGCTAAGTTATTATAAGATATATTAGGAGGTGTACGTCAGATTTACGTATCAATACAAGAAGATAATTAAATATATGTCGGATATTTATTCGTTATCAAAATATTAAAATTATTTTTTTTTTTGCTTTCCTCAAAAGCTGATTATTTTGACACACGAGGGTGCCGTTCAACACCAATGAATATATTTTTAAGAACTAAATTTGAATTTTCAATTATGCGTAACTGGAGAAATCTACTATTAACAGAAATACATATAAATCATTCTGAGGGTAGCTCAGTTGGTACAGCGTTGATACATTTAATCAAAGTTCCCGGGTTCGATACCCGGCCCCGGAACAATTTTTCCCTCGAAATTATTCAAATCAACTCTACAGGGAGTTACACCTGGAAGCTTGATTTGCAGGAATATATATATATATATATATATATATATATATATATATATATATATATATATACCGTATTTTTTATGTTATGGTATGCTTTGTACAGGGACATCATTTTATTTTTACTAACATTTTTAATATTAACTTGCCTATACCTCTGGATCAACGCCGTTTGCTATCCTCTTCCACGACTGGAGTTCGATGATACTGACGTAATATACAAACAAATCACTTTACTAGGTATAGGAGGGAAGAAAAGTAGTTCATCCATTTACGTAAACTAGGAAATATTGCGCTTTTGAGTTTAATCATTTTCATTAGGTTTTTGTTTAATCAAAATACAGTACAGTATTAACAATGAGTGTTTTTACTCACGAACTGAGCTGTCCATGTGGACGTATTCATTATGCAGTGTATATTATACTGTCTACAACACATTAGCGTACAATATAGAGAATGAAGTTAAATTGAAAAATAATCACAATATGGATATTTAAACACATTTCGATACAGGCTTCAGTTCTAATGTGCATATTATCGCACTACAGCATATTGTACTTAATTCCAATTACCAGTTCTCCGTACTAGTAACTCATGTTGAAATAATTCTGTACCTACTCTATAAAAGAATACCTTACGTACTGTAAATTCAATCTTCACTTCTGCCAGAAAAGATAAAATTACTCAGACATGCTATCTACTGTCCGTCCAAGTGGTTATGTCGTAGGGTCGTAGAAAAGGAGGAAATCACGTGACAGTTAATTACTTAACAAGGCCCTTTTATTTAAGTTTTTTTAAACAGTTGTATAATATTACGTAGACGTCCAATTCCTAACAGAAATTAATGTTCTCAGAAAAGAGCTAAGACAGCCCAGCCACTAGCTGGCGAATAAAATCTGGTTGGGAAAACCGGGATACGACGTAGGCAAATGGACGACAGTAACTGTGCGAAAATGATTCAATATTGAAAACTCTTTCGTCACTGGAAAATGCGAACATATTTTTGGAACGTACTGTGGCTACTATGACTGTATAAGCGGTCTTGGATCTGTGTGGAAGACGGTTGAAGGGGTGGGAGTGAAGTACATTCAAAAACTCAGGTACAATAAAAATTGAAGTAAAAATAAAATGATGTCCCTGTAGTAGGCCAACCTTCGTTTAGAGGAAGCAGGAATAAATAAGTAAATAAAAATAAATAAATGAATAAATGAACAAATAAATAAAAAATTGAATTAATTAATCGATGAATGAATGAATGAATGAATGAACGAATGAATGAATATAACGGGTTGTTCAATAACGAATGTATCTCAATCACGGAAAGATAAACAGACTATAGGGAATACAATGAGTACAAGGAAAATAGAAGGAAAATGAGGGAAATATAAAGAGGACGAGGGGAATACAAGAGGGATAAGGGAAGTACAAAATCTAGGAAAATACAAGGAAACCAATGGGAATACAAGAGGGTTAAGGGGAATACAAGAAGAAAAAGGACAATACAAGGAGAACAAAGGGAATAAATTGAGAACAATAGCAATACAATGAGAACAAAGGGAATACAAGAGGGATAAGGGGATTACAAGAACAAGACAAATGCAAGGAGAACATGGGGAATGTAAGAAGTTTAAGGGAAATACAAGGGGAACTAGGTAAATACAAGGAGAACAAATAGAATACAAGGAGAAAAAGGACAATACAAGGAACATAAGAGGAATACAAAGAGAGTAAGGGGAATACAAGGAGAACAGGGGAATACAAAGAGAACAAAGGGAACACAAGGAGAACAAGGGAATACAAGGAGAACAAGGGAAATACAATGAAAATAGTGGGAATATGATGAGAACAGATAAAATACAAGATGCATAAGGTAAATACAAGAAGGACAAGAGAAATGCACTGAGGAGGAGGCGTGTGGAACAACAATGGCAATACAGGGAGAAAGAATGGGGAATATAGGGAGAGGATGGGGAATACAAGGAGAATAAGGGGAATATTAGGAGAAAAAAGGAAATAAAATAGAACAAAAGAAAAACAAGGAGAACAAGGGAAGTGCAAGAAAACGAGGAAATTTGAAAGAGAATAAGAGTACTGCAAGGAGAACGAGGAGAATATAGGGAGAACAAGAGGAATCGAGGAAAAATATGAGGAATACAGAGTGAACACGGGGAATACGGGGAGGACATGGATAATACCAAAATGTTAATATCCTCACAGATACAGCTTGACACTCGAACATTAAATTTAATATATCGCACATTATTAGGCATTCACACAACCACCATATAATCAACATCTAAGAAGGCACGTCTACACTGATTCATTCTGATATTGACTTGCGCCTTACCACACGTTCATTACAATTACAGTATTGGATATCGACAATACATTGCCATATTTGAGGAACAGCATTACCGACAAAATCAAATATACATCATTAATCAATATCAAACAACCCAACATATAATACATTGGCATTTATAATAAAACCATATAAACTTGAAAAATATTCAAATAATTACGTGACACAAACCATGATACATACGTTTCTGAATGGTGGAAATATATATATTATTGTGAAACAGAAATAAAATATAATAAATGTAATTACTGTAAATTTTGCAACTCTTCACATTCATAATTTTTATCTTAGTTTTATATTTTATTATTTTTACCACTTTTAAATCATGTCATTTTATTATCTCATATGTGAAGACTTGCATTTATATATATATATATATATATATATGTAAATCAATATTTTTTGTAATCTATACGTGTATTTTAAGTAAGTGACAATCAAGGCAGTCATATAGAATGTCAATGTGTATCACAGCAATGCTGATTTTTAATATGTCTCATTTTGCATGCCACTAAATATGTTTTGTAATTGTAGATATTATGTAGAGAGCACTGATATTTCTGAAATGTACTTCGTATCTGATGATGTTGGCGTAGACCAACGAAAACGTTCATACGTCTTTTAAATATGTAATGTAAAGGTGTAGCACCTTAAACATATGCTGTGAAGTCAGTGACTGAAATAAATACTTTTAAGATTCACAATAAGGCCAAACATCCCATCGCAAAAATAATTCAATACTGTTAAGTATAAGTTGCAAGGCCTGTGGGGAAAAAAGACCTTTGGGGAGGCCGAGACGTAGATGGAAAGCTAATATAAAAATGAATTTCAGCAAGGTGGGATGTGATGTTAGGGACTAGATTAATCTTGCTCAGGATAGGGACCGATGGCGGGCTTATGTGAGGGCGGCAATGAACCTCCTAGTTCTTAAAAAGCCATTTGTAAGTAAGTAATTAAAAGTTTTTTACTCTTTAATTTCCATTTTTATATTTATAGCAATACGGATGTCTCTTTTCATGGTATATTTCATTATATTTTCCATTTTCATGATGTAAGTGACTATAGTTTTTACCTACTATTGTAACTGGAACTTTCCCTGTTATAGACAAAACAATACCAGTAACCAAAAATGTATTTAAAATAGACTGCAGGACTTTATTGATAGACGATAGTATATTATGCACACTATTTAAAGGGTGTAATTGATGTTTTGTTATTTGAAGTGTTCTATCAGTGAAAAAGTGTGTTGTGTGAGTGAAGTGTGTTTGTGTCAGTGAAGTGTGTTGTGTCAGTGAAGTGTGTTGTGTCAATTAAGTGTATTGTGTCAGTGAAGTGTGTTTGTGTCAGTGAAGTTTTATAGTTTATAGTGGTAGCGCAAAGTATTTGAACAGTGAATGTTTTTGAAGTGTTAGTGAAATCAGGATAGTATCAGTGAAATGTGTCTTAGTTCCAGCGAAATGAGTGTAGTGCTGAAAGGTACTTGTGCAAGTATGAACATAGGCTAATCATACTCGTGGGTTTTAGTTCGAACTTAGGGTTAAGATACAAATTGGATTTATTTAAATGCTATTTTAAGTGATTCTGTTTCATTTAATTTAGGATGCTTCTTGTTAATATTATTATATTATTGTTATTACTTATTATTATTAGTATTATTTATTATTAATTGTGTTTATTATTAATTGTCATTATTGAGTGTAATTGGTTACCACTTCTACTGGGTATTTACCCATTTGCAGTGTCAATAAATACATACAATAAACAAATGAATGAAGCTAAATCTCGGAAAATAAAACTGAGAGTAATATGATAAATCATATCCCAATGTCTGTCTTCTATACTAATAATAAATCTGTAGCCGAATTTTTTCTGGTAATTTTCGATTTTCCAAAAGTAATTGGTCCTAACATATATAATTAACCACCCTGAAACCGAAAATCGCTCTTTTGAAATTTTTGTTTTTATGTCTATCTGTCTGTCTGTCTGTATGTTTGTTACCTTTTCACGCGATAATGGCTGAACCGATTTCGATGAAAATTGGAATATAAATTAAGTTCGTTGTAACTTAGATTATAGGCTATATGGCATTCAAAATACGTTATTTAAAAGAGGGGTTATAAGGCGGCCTGAATTAAATAAATCGAAATATCTCGCTTATTATTGATTTTTGTTAAATATGTTACATAACAAAAGTTTCTTTAAAATTTATTTCTGATAAGTTTTATTCTCTGAAAAATTTTGATAGGACTGATATTTAATGAGATAAATGAGTTTTAAAATTAAAATAACTGCCATCTAAGGCGGTGTATTGAAATAAAAAACAAATGACTTCGTCTATAAGGGGCCTTGGATACAACAATCGAAAGCTATGAAACATAGCCTACAGACAATGTTTCTGTGTTTGTATGAAGTAATATCAGAAGCTAAATTAACCGATTTGTATAATTAATTATTATTTCATCATTGGAAAGTGTAGTTTCTCTGGATGGACATAATGCTATAATGTTATTACAGTAACTTGTGAGTGAATCGAGGACAGGTAAGATTAAAATAGCTTCTTATGCACAGAAAACTTGATAGGTTATTCTGTATATTCATTTCCTGTATTTCTTATAATAATGTTTATGAACATATTCATTTTTATCTCAGAGAATTAACGAACAACGAGAGTGTATTGATTTAGTATGCAGTAATAGTACGTTAGCTTAGCAATCCATTATTTTATAATTCAAATTTTAACTATGCTCAATTGAATCGTGTTAAAATACATATGCAATAAATGCAATGCAAAAAAATTGGGTAATGAGCCAAGCAGATTATGTTGCGCTGTTGTAAAAGTTGTTCCTCCTGAGATTCAAGAGCTCCCACAACAAATTAAAAACTTTCTAATTCGAATACATCCGTTATCAACACACTTTTTCATAATATAATATAATATAAACATAATAATAAATATGTAGCCAAAATGTTTCTGTTAATTTTCGCTTTTCCAAAAATAATTGGTAATAACAATTAAGAAACATGTTAAAGGAATTGTCATTGCTCCAAATGAGTGGTCTCTGGATCAAAATGATCGCATTTTAATATTTTAAATACAATTTAAATTAAATAACATATTAAACGATTTATCCTTCTATCAAACACGAATGTGCCCTGGATCAAATGTCCTACTTTAATTATGTAATTACTTTATATTTATTTCTAACGGGTGCAGCGGAGCGCACGGGTACGGCTAGTTGTTTAATAAGAATTTACTTAAATTCATGGGAGTTAGAACTCGCGTTTCTATGGTAACAAAAAACCTGACTCTAGCTAACGCTGCACTGAAGTAGAAATTTTAAGAAAAAGATGTCGAGAGGCATTCGATGGAGTGTGAAGCAAGTCTTCCTCCAGCAATCAATATGCACAATCATCGGAAAAACTTTAAATGACCACATATTTAAAAGTTGTCTGGAACTTGGAAGCAATACGAGGGGTCTAATTTATAAATAGCGGTAAGGCGAAGTGAAACTTCTTGTAGTGTTAAGAAGGGGGGGAAAAGGGGAAGAACAAGAGCGATTTGAAGCAGCGGACAGGAGCGTCATCGTATTTGAATTCCGCACACGCGCGAGTTCCACAAAACTTGCGCGCTCTAGTGGTCCCTAGGGACTAATCGCGTTAGTTGGCGTACTCATTCATATTGCTCAATACCAACCTCGATTCAGCTAACTTCTCAACGAGGAACTTCTCAGAAGCTGCACTTCCGGTTCACCGACGGCTTTCATGCAAGTCTGCCAACTGTGTTCTTAAATCCACAAATAATACAAAATGGCGCTTTGTATGTCTAAGGAGAGCATAGTTAGGAGAACTATTATTGTGTCGGCTTTCTATTTCGAAGGTCCGAATTCGAATCCTGGTAATAACTGGAATTAATGTTGGAAAAAATTTGTGACGGTAAAAGTTTTCTCAATAAAAATTTCTCCATTCTCTCGCTAATAAAAATCCATTGAGACTGTCTCATGAGATTGACTGTAATAACATGAGGCAAAAATGTAAAATTTCCTCCGTCATATGGCCTACAGGATGAAATATAAGTAATGTCATTAATTTCAGGGGTTATTCTTTGAGATATTTCACACCAAAAATTTAATAATTTTTTTTTTTAGTTTCTTTTATTCATTTTCGATATACAAATTGTTTTGCATTAAATATTTCATAGCGAGTTTTGGAAAAGTATTTTTTACGTAATTTCCAATATACTCAGTCAATTTAAGACAGCAGAGTATTGCGATAAAAATGATTGAAAGAATTTTAGTTGTTATTTAAATGTGCAGAAATTAGATTCATACAATAGTAACATTGTAAAATCAAAAAACGAAAAGTTATTGAACGGGTTACACCAGCTGCTTGTCTCTGCGGATGACGTGAATGTGTTAGGAGAAAATCCACGAACTATTAGGGAAAACACGGGAATTTTACTTTTAGCAAGTAATGAGATAGGTTTGGAAGTAAATCCCGAAAAGGCGAAGTATATGATTATGTCTAGTGACCAGAGCATAGTACGAAATGTAAATATAAAAACTGAAAATTATCCTTTGAAGAGATGGAAAAATTCAAATATCTTGGAGCAACAGTAACAAATACAAATGATACTCGAGAGGAAATTAAACTCAGAATAAGAAGCTTTTGTCATCCAGTCTGCTGTTCTAAAATCTGAAAGTTAGAATTTATAAAATAGTTATATTACCGGTTGTTCAGTATGGTTGTGAGACTCAGATCTCACTTTGAGAGTGGAACAGAAGCTAAGGGTGTTGGGAATAACGTGCTTCGGAAAATATTTGGGGCTAAGATGCATGAAGTTACAGGAGAATGGAGAAAGTTGCACAACGTAGAACTGCATGCATTGTATTCTTCACCTGACATTCTTACTTACTTACTTACTTACTTACTTACTTACTTACTTACTTACTTATTTACTTACTTACTTACTTACTTACTTACTGGCTTTTAAGGAACCCGGAGCTTCATTGCCGTCCTCACATAAGCCCGCCATTGGTCCCTATCCTGAGCAAGATTAATCCAGTCTCTACCATCATATCCCACCTCCCTCAAATCCATTTTAATATTATCTTCCCATCTACGTCTCGGCCTCCCCAAAGGTCTTTTGCCCTCCGGCCTCCCAACTAACACTCTATGCGCATTTCTGGACTCGCCCATACGTGCTACATGGCCTGCCCATCACAAACGTCTGGATTTAATGTTGCTAATTATGTCAGGTGAAGTATACAATGCGTGCAGCTCTATGTTGTGCAACTTTCTCCATTCTCCTTTAACTTCATCCCTCTTAGCCCCAAATATTTTCCGAAGAACCTTATTCTCATCATCTGACATAATTAGGAACATTAAATCCAGACGTTTGAGATGAGCAGGGCATGTAGCACGTATGAGCGAATCCAGAAATGCATATAGAGTGTTAGTTGGGAGAACTGTGGGAAAAAGACCTTTGAGGAGGTAGACGTAGATGGGAGGATAATATTAAAATGGATTTGAGGGAGCTGGGATATGATGGTAGAGACTGGATTAATCTTTCTCTAGATAGGGGCCGATGGCGGGCTTATGTGAGGGCGGCAATGAACCTCAAAGCCATTTGTTAGTAAGTAAGGTTGAGAAAAGCCCCGGAAAACCTCAACCAAGTAACTTGTCCCAACCTGGATTTGCATTCTGACCTGCACTTTTTACGGTCAAGCAGGCCAACCGTTAATCCACAGGGGTGGACAGAGAAGAAGATGTCAGATTAAACATGATAGACAACACTGAGATATATGGATCATATGCGGAGACTATGAGTAAGGGAGGAAATCTGAGGGATTGGAGAATGCTAGGTTAGAAGTGAAAGATCTGCCGTAGGGCAGAAAATTATGAATGAAAAATATATTGTGTTGGTCATCCAGGCAGTGTTATCTGGGTATTAACCAATCTACTGGGTGTTCAGTTCAAAATGTGTCTTGGCTCGCTGTATGCCGTCATGTGGCTAGCTGATGAGCCTAGAGAATTCAATCTTCCTACACTTCCGCAGCTCAGGTGTATAATCTAAGAGGCAGAGAAGTTGGCTAGCAAGTACGGCGTTCATTCTGAAGAGTACGTGCCGATACGTACGGTAACGCCGGTAGTGGCAGGAATGTGAACTGTTTGGAAATACGTACTGTCGGGATATGTGGAGAGAGGGTTAAGACGATTACTTACGTACTTGTGGACATTAACTTCGACGGTCAACATGGACACGGAGCATTTGATTTGTGTTGTGGAATGTTACCGTACGCAACCGATGATAACAAATACCCTGCGTACGACTTGCCGGCGCAAAACACAGTTCGAAAGAGGTTATGGTAGCACACAGACCGTACAGACCGCCATCTGTTGCTACGACGTTCAAGTTATACCGTACACATTCTCAAGTTCAGATTGAAGAACGCCTAAAATAGTAGGCAACTTCTCTAACATATAAACTGAAACTCGCTTCAAATCGGTGACCCAACAACAGTGACGTCATGACACACTTTGAAATGAACACCCAGTATTTCGAGGGTTCTTCGAAATGGTAGGTCTAATGATTTTGCTCCAATATTATGTTCTAACCCGTATGTAAAATATCTTTTACTAGGGATTGTTTTAAAGTAAAGTGATACTTTAGTTATATCTAAATAAGAGATAAATCTTTTATAATAAAATATCATGATTTCTCATATAATTCACTGAGCAACACATAAGCTAGCATGTAGTTATTCGGAGTATTTATATTTTCTTTTAGCGATGGATGAGAAAAATAAACACCGAGACACTATGTGGTAGAATTTAAAGTATGTCACTTTAACAGATAACACATTATTCACCACCTTTGAGGGCAGTAAGCTGCAAGAGGGAAAAGAATACAGCTCATGTTTTTTGTCAGAACTATTACCAGTATTGGAGCTGAGAAGAAATCTGTGTGAACAATAAGTTCTACTGTTTGTATTTCTACAGTAGAATCTCATACTACAGATTAAAACTTAAATGCTTATCTATTGTAGAATTGATTTTTAAATATGGCAATGAATTATAGACTATTTATACAAAATATACTACAGGACGTTCATAAACGTCTTTAACTGAAAGTCTGGAAAAGTATTATATACATTTTTGAGTTATGTATGCGTACTTGTTCATGTGTTCAGATGCGTGATGCAAATAATAATATGTGATCTGAAAACACGCCCCCACCCCATTCTCCAGCAAGCATAGTTCATTCGCGCATGTGCGAAAAGCGTCTCTACAATGCGAGTGTTGCTGTATTAAATGTTCCTGTAATTTGCTGTTTAATCTAAGAAAGATTATTTATTTTATTATAGTTGCACTAAACAATAATAATAATAATAATAATAATAATAATAATAATAATAATAATAGCTTACTTACTTACTTACAAATGGCTTTTAAGGAACCCGAAGGTTCATTGCCGCCCTCACATAAGCCCGCCAGCGGTCCCTATCCTGTGCAAGATTAATCCAATCTCTATCATCATACCCCACCTCCCTCAAATCAATTTTAATATTATCCTCCCATCTACGTCTCGGCCTCCCTAAAGGTCTTTTTCCCTCCGATCTCCCAACTAACACTCTATATGCATTTCTGGATTCGACCATACGTACTACATGCCCTGCCCATCTCAAACGTCTGGATTTAATGTTCCTAATTATGTCAGGTGAAGAATACAATGCGTGCAGTTCTGTGTTGTGTAACTTTCTCCATTCTCCTGTAACTTTATCCCGCTTACTTACTTACAAATGGCTTTTAAGGAACCCGAAGGTTCATTGCCGCCCTCACATAAGCCCGCCAGCGGTCCCTATCCTGTGCAAGATTAATCCAGTCTCTATCATCATACCCCACCTCCCTCAAATCCATTTTAATATTATCCTCCCATCTACGTCTCGGCCTCCCTAAAGGTCTTTTTCCCTCCGGTCTCCCAACTAACACTCTATATGCATTTCTGGATTCGCCCATACGTGCTACATGCCCTGCCCATCTCAAACGTCTGGATTTCAAGTTCCTAATTATGTCAGGTGAAGAATACAATGCGTGCAGTTCTGTGTTGTGTAACTTTCTCCATTCTCCTGTAACTTCATCCCGCTTAGCCCCAAATATTTTCCTAAGCACCTTATTCTCAAACACCCTTAACCTATGTTCCTCTCTCAGAGTGAGAGTCCAAGTTTCACAGCCATATAGAACAACCGGTAATATAACTGTTTTATAAATTCTAACTTTCAGATTTTTGGACAGCAGACTGGATGATAAGAGCTTCTCAACCGAATAATAACAGGCATTTCCCATATTTATTCTGCGTTTAATTTCCTCCCGAGTGTCATTTACATTTGTTACTGTTGCTCCAAGATATTTGAATTTTTCCACCTCTTCGAAGGATAAATCTCCAATATTTATATTTCCATTTCGTACAATATTCCCGTCACGAGACATAATCATATACTTTGTCTTTTCGGGATTTACTTCCAAACCGATCGCTTTACTTGCTTCAAGTAAAATTTCCGTGTTTTCCCTAACCGTTTGTGTATTTTCTCCTAACATATTCACGTCATCTGCATAGACAAGAAGCTGATGTAGCCCGTTCAATTCCAAACCCTGCCTGTTATCCTGAACTTTCCTAATGGCATATTCTAAAGCGAAGTTAAAAAGTAAAGGTGATAGTGCATCTCCCTGCTTTAGCCCGCAGTGAATTGGAAAAGGATCAGATAGAAACTGACCTATACGGACTCTGCTGTATGTTTCACTGAGACACATTTTAATTAATCGAACTAGTTTCTTGGGAATACCAAATTCAATAAGAATATCATATAATACTTCCCTCTTAACCGAGTCATATGCCTTTTTGAAATCTATGAATAACTGATGTACTGTACCCTTATACTCCCATTTTTTCTCCATTATCTGCCGAATACAAAAAATCTGATCAATAGTCCATCTATTACGCCGAAAACCGCACTGATGATCCCCAATAATTTCATCTACGTACGGAGTTAATCTCCTCAAAAGAATATTGGACAAAATTTTGTACGACGTCAACAAAAGTGATATTCCTCGAAAGTTACCACAGTTCGTTTTGTCCCCCTTTTTAAAAATAGGTACAATTATGGACTCCTTCCATTGTTCTGGTACAATTTCCTTTTCCCAAATAGCAAGTATAAGTTTATAAATTTCGCTATATATTGCACTTCCACCCTCTTGTATTAATTCTGCTGGAATTTGATCGATACCTGGAGACTTGTACTTTTTCAGATTTTCTATCGCAATTTCGACTTCTGAAATCGTGGGTTCGGGTATAAATGGCTCAGCAGTTTGTATTTCAATATCGTCCCGATCATTTCTATTTGGCCTATGTACATTTAGTAGTTGCGCAAAATAGTTTTTCCATCTGTTTAGGATTGATGAAGAGTCTGCAAGCAAGTCACCATTCTCATCCTTGATCACGTTTACCCTTGACTGATATCCGTTCTTAAATTCCTTTATACCCTTATATAAATCTCGAATGTTTTTATTCTTACTATTTGTTTCTACCTCATTCAGTTTTTCCTTCAAGTAACCTCTCTTTTTATTCCTAAGTGTACGACTTGCTTCCCGTCTTTCATTGAAATAATTATCTCTATTCTCCTCAACTGGATCCTGTAAGAATTTCAATTTTGCCTGTTTCCTTCTTTCTACTACCATGCAACAATGTTCATCAAACCACGGTTTCTTTTTCTTAGTTTCATAATAACCTATGCTCTGCTCAGCTGCAATTTTGATACTATCTCTGATATTTTCCCACACGCTATTAGCACCTTATTCTCAAACACCCTTAACCTATGTTCCTCTCTCAGAATGAGAGTCCAAGTTTCACAACCATATAGTAGAACCGGTAATAAATTATAAATTATATATAATATAAAATATGTTTTATAAAATAATATAATAAAATATAATAATGTAGAATATGTATTATATATAAAATATGTTTTATAAATTCTAACTTTCAGATCTTTGGACAGCAGACTGGATGATAAGAGCTTCTCAAGCGAATAATAACACGGATTTCCCATATTTATTCTGCGTTTAATTTCCTCCCGAGTGTCATTTATATTTGTTACTGTTGCTCCAAGATATTTGAATTTTTCCACCTCTTCGAAGGATAAATCTCCAATTTTTATATTTCCATTTCGTACAATATTCTGGTCACGAGACATAATCATATACTTTGCCTTTTCGGGATTTACATCCAAACCTATCGCTTTACTTGCTTCAAGTAAATTTCCGTTTTTTCCCTAATCGTTTGTGGATCTTCTCCTAACATATTCACGTCATCCGCATAGACAAGAAGCTGATGTAACCCGTTTCAATTCCAAACCCTCTCTGCTATCCTGGACTTTCTTAATGGCATACTCTAGAGCAAAGTTAAAAAGTAAAGGTGATAGTGCATCTCCTTGCTTTAGCCACAGTGAATTGGAAACGCATCTGACAGAAACTGACCTATACGGACTCTGCTGTACGTTTCACTGAGACACATTTTAATTAATCGAACTAGTTTCTTGGGAATACCAAAATCAATAAGAATATCATATAATACTTCCCTCTTAACCGAGTCATATGCCTTTTTGAAATCTATGAATAACTGATGTACTGTAACCTTATACTCCCATTTTTTCTCCAATATCTGTCGAATACAAAAAATCTGATCAATAGTCGATCTATTACGCCTAAAACCGCACTAATGATCCCCAATAATTTCATCTACGTACGGAATAATAATAATAGCAATAATAATAATTTATTTAATCTGAACAGAGCTTAGACCAGTGTGCCTTCTCTTTCGTCCAGCCAGATTCTAATTCTAATTGAATACAATAGGCTTACAGTGTTATTACTGAACAACAATGCGACGTAACTCTTTTCCGTTGCTAAGCAATAGTATGAAGTTGCAGTTGCCAAGTAACAGTGTAACATAACTCGTTTCCGTTACTAAGCAATAGTGTGGCAACATGTTGCCCTTGCTAAACAACAATGTGACATAAATCTTTTCCGTTGCTAAGCAATAGTATGAAGTTGCAGTTGCCAAGTAACAGTGTAACATAACTCGTTTCCGTTACTAAGCAATTGTGTGGCAACATGTTGCCCTTGCTAAACAACAATGCGACGTAACTCTTTTCCGTTGCTAAGCAATAGTATGAAGTTGCAGTTGCCAAGTAACAGTGTAACATAACTCGTTTCCGTTACTAAGCAATAGTGTGGCAACATGTTGTCCTTGCTAAACAACAATGCGACGTAACTCTTTTCCGTTGCTAAGCAATAGTATGAAGTTGCAGTTGCCAAGTAACAGTGTAACATAACTCGTTTCCGTTACTAAGCAATTGTGTGGCAACATGTTGCCCTTGCTAAACAACAATGCGACGTAACTCTTTTCCGTTGCTAAGCAATAGTATGAAGTTGCAGTTGCCAAGTAACAGTGTAACATAACTCGTTTCCGTTACTAAGCAATTGTGTGGCAACATGTTGCCCTTGCTAAACAACAATGCGACGTAACTCTTTTCCGTTGCTAAGCAATAGTATGAAGTTGCAGTTGCCAAGTAACAGTGTAACATAACTCGTTTCCGTTACTAAGCAATAGTGTGGCAACATGTTGTCCTTGCTAAACAACAATGCGACGTAACTCTTTTCCGTTGCTAAGCAATAGTATGAAGTTGCAGTTGCCAAGTAACAGTGTAACATAACTCGTTTCCGTTACTAAGCAATAGTGTGGCAACATGTTGCCCTTGCTAAACAACAATGTGACATAAATCTTTTCCGTTGCTAAGCAATAGTATGAAGTTGCAGTTGCCAAGTAACAGTGTAACATAACTCGTTTCCGTTACTAAGCAATAGTGTGGCAACATGTTGCCCTTGCTAAACAACAATGTGACATAAATCTTTTCCGTTGCTAAGCAATAGTATGATGTTGCCGCTTACAAGCAATAGTGCAACATAACTCGTTTCAGTTAGTAAGCAATAGTGTGACAACTCAGTTTCTGAGGAGTTAACAATTGTAATTTTATTCGTCACATTGTAATTGTAATTTCCTGGCAGAGGGGAGAGAAGGCCTTATAGGCTTACCTTTACCAATTAAATAAATAAATACTAAACACTGAATACTTATACAAGGAAGGTATAGCTAGGATGAAACTTATCATACAGATTAAATCTTTATAGTCGATAATTTCATTAACACTGAAAAGTTTTCCTTGCAATAGTGTGCCATAATTCGCCGCAGCTAAGTAATACTGAGGTATAGATAGTTTCCCTTGAATCAATAATGTGACACAGATAGTTTCCGTCGCTAAGCAATGGTGACATAATTCGCCGCTGCTAAGCATAAGTATGACAAATCGTTTCGGTTAGAAAATAAAAGTTTTCGTCGCTAACCAATAGCGACATAATTCGCCGCTGCTAAGCATTAGTGTGACAAATCGTTTCTGTTAGTAAATAAAAGTTTCCGTCACTAAGCAATAGTGACATAATTCGCCGTTGCTAAGCATTAGTGTCACAAATCGTTTCTGTTAGTAAATAAAAGTTTCCGTCACTAAGCAATAGTGACATAATTCGCCGTTGTTAAGCATTAGTGTGACAAATCGTTTCGGTTAGTAAATAAAAGTTTCCGTCACTAAGCAATACTGACATAATTCGCCCCTGCTAAGCATTAGTATGACAAATCGTTTCTGTTAGTAAATAAAAGTATTCGTCGCTAAGCAATGGTGACATAATTCGCCGTTGCTAAGCATTAGTGTGACAAATTCTTTCTGGTACTAAGTAATAGTTTCCGTCACTAAGCAATAGTGACATCATTCGCCATTGCTAAGCATTAGTGTGACAAATCTTTTCTGTTACTATGTAATAGTTTTCGTCGCTAAGCAATAGTGACATAATTCGCCGTTGCTAAGCATTAGCTTGACAAATCGTTTCTGTTATTAAGTAATTGTTTCCGTCGCTAAGCAATAGTGACATAATTCGCCCCTGCTAAGCATTAGTATGACAAATCGTTTCTGTTAGTAAATAAAAGTATTCGTCGCTAAGCAATAGTGACATAATTCGCCGTTGCTAAGCATTAGCTTGACAAATCGTTTCTGTTATTAAGTAATTGTTTCCGTCACTAAGCAATACTGACATAATTCGCCCCTGCTAAGCATTAGTATGACAAATCGTTTCTGTTAGTAAATAAAAGTATTCGTCGCTAAGCAATGGTGACATAATTCGCCGTTGCTAAGCATTAGTGTGACAAATCGTATATGTTACTAAGTAATAATGTGACAAAATTCGCCGTTGCTAAGCATTAGTGTAGCTAATCGTTTCTGTTACTAAGTAATAATGTGACATAATTCGCCGTTGCTAAGCATTAGTGTGACAAATCGTTTATGTTACAGTAATAATGTGACATAATTCCCCTTTGCTAAGCATTAGTGTGACAAATCGTTTCTGTTACTAAGTAATAATGTGACATAATTCGCCGTTGCTAAACGTGTGACAAAACTCGTCGCCGATGCTAAGCAATGGTATTACATAAATCGTTGTCGTCGCTAAGCAATTGACTACATAAGACAAATGACTAGCAATCCGCAGAGCAAGTAGTGTCAAGATGATACAGCCAGAAGAGAGAACACTCCAAAAATAACAAATTGAAAACACCGTTTCACTATCGAGTATGATTTGTAAGTAGTTAAAACTCTGGACGCCCCTGCCTACACCACTGCGGTTCTGAAGGAATGAGAGGTCGGTTTCGGACTTAACTGCCAAACCAGGGCCAGGGGCCAGGGCTTTCCTCAAGGGGGAAATTCGAGACCACCGCGCGCGACCTGCCTTTGAAAAGCGTGGGGCCTAATGGGCGTTACACCGGAAAGATCTTCTGCTGCGAATTGCGTTATTTTGCCAATAGAGAAAGCGGAAATTTAACGAAGGTTTACGAGAGGGTACACTCAAAGCAGAGAGTCCGAGCTCTACGGCAATCAGTGAAGAGTGCTTGTCGAAAATGACAGCTCTCGTTGGGATTAGAAGTCAGGAAGGCACGAAGAAGGAAGAATAAACAAACATAAGGATAAAGGGAAAAGAAAATAATAGAAGTACAGAAAGAAAGGTGATAAAGAAAGAAAGGAAACTTGAAAGAAAAAAATGCCACTTGAATGAGATTGTCACTAAAGATGTATAGTTCAACCTTTCAATTAATACGCAACCGGTGTCAAAGGCGACGCTATTCTTTGCAGAGATAAGATGATAAAATATTGTATATTCATTAGCTTTCTCAGATGTCGGTCCACTTACAATAAACGGCAAAATAGCCTATGTCTACCAATGATACATTAGCATTTGAAGGGGTCAGAGCCATAGTGGGCTAAGCGCCATACATTAAAAACAGAGAAAACAAGGGTTAAAATTCAGTGCTTGCCATAATTCAACGAAACATGTAGCAATTAAGATAAAGTATACACATTAAAATTAAATGACATTTCAATGTTCATTAAATTATGGTATTCACTTATCCTTAACACTTGCTTTCTCCGTTTTTAGTAAATGGCGCTTGGCCCACTATGACTCTGAACTCTTCATTTGTAATTGATGTGTCAATATCATCTCCACGTGGAGTTAGAGCAACACTGTCACGTCTCGAGTTGATTGATAACGAAAAAAAGGGTCAGTAATTTTAATTACATTTTTAATTAAAAGTGTTATATTAGCTTAAAATTTATTCACTGGATAGTGATGGTAAATTCAGTATAATCAGTGTATTGATGTCGGTATAAAATGGACTAATTGTAACTGGGTATAATGTTTCAAAGAAAATATGACAACAACGCTTGACATTGCAAGTATTGATTCGTGCAAAAAAAAAAAAGGCATACCCTATACAAACCTTGGCGGTAGTTTTTAATTAGTGATTTTGTTATACAGTAGGTGTACAAGATAGAGAAGAACTTGTGCCAGAAGTGGATGTAATCACAAATATGTCCATCAGAAAGTGCCATTTATATTTCATACTTGTTTGCATTGGTATAACAATGAGCGCCATGCGCGGGATGTTCGAAACTTTCTTGACGAAATGTTTCCTAACAGGTGAATCGGTCGCGCAGATCCAATTACTTGGCCGCCACGATCTCCAGACTTAACTCCCCTAGATTTATTTTTACGGGGATATGTTAAGGAACGTGTGTTTACAGATGAACCTCGCACCATCCCAGAATTGATGGAAAGGATTGTACACACGATACAGGTGGTAACTCCTGAAGTGCTCGAGAATGCACGAAATGGTTCGTTGCTTGCATTTGTGCATTCTTCGGGGCGGCAGACATGTTGAGAACTGTGAACCATAATTAGTATGAGTCTAGGTTCATTGAAATTTATTGTAATTTGTGTTTTTTGACACTAACCATAAGTTTTAAATTTGACAGCGATAGTTCATTCATCCCTACACAGAAAAATTGAGACTTCTGGTGGGCAAACGAGTAACAAAATCGAGTGTACGGCACTGGGAAGAGTTCTTGTTAGCAGTGACATACAACACAGCCAAAAATCGTAAAGATTAATCAATTTTTTCGAGTGATCAGTTATTGTTAGCGATCAGTACGTTTAAAGATTTAATGTCTAATACAACAATGTCTAATTCATTAGGTCTAACGACAAAAGTCTAAGAAACCAGATCTAATACCTATGTGTCTAATGCAAAATGAAGTCCATTACAACTATGTCTAACTTAAAATCGTGCCCAATACCTCTTTGTCTAACTTGCAATATTCTCCAATTCCTTAGATCTAAGAAAACGAGTCTAATACCAATATTCTTAATGCAAAAGTTCAATACAACTATGTTTAACTAACACTATACATAACTTCCAATTTTGTCTAAAGTTGTGAAGGGTGAAAAATGTGTAACAGATTTTGACTTCTAGAATGTTTGAATAGAGAAAATTATATATTTATATATAGCGAAATTTACACTTTTGTATCTCTAACGGTGATACATAATATTATATTGAAAAAAGTAGTTCAATTCTTTTAATTTTCTAGTAATGATTCAGTTTACAATTTCAGCTTGTCGCGTGAGATTCTTAAGAAGAATGATCACTTCCTGGCATTGCTGATTAGACATTATTTCCAATTAGGCAATGTGTGATAATACTACATGGTTTTGTCGGATCAGAGAGTAGCAACACAGATTGATAGTATTTAAAAGTTACAATGTTATTTATCCCCTGTTTTTCTATTGACCTTATTGTAACATGAAGTTAATTGTTATTGCTACTACAACATTAGATCATACTTCAGTAGACATTATTTGTGTTTAGATCTAATTCAAAATTATACTTTTGGCATGAGAATTACTAACAACTACACGATTTTAGAAGACATTGTTTCCGATTAGACATTTCGGCATTTGACCATGCTCCAGTAGACATTATTTCATTTTGTACTTAGACTTATGTTCCTCCATTCACTGTTTGAGTCGCTTATGAAACTTCTTGCCCCAGCAACTAAAACTTACCTTAATACAAACCCTAGTAATGCCGCACTTCGATTATTGTGACGTTTTGTTAAGTGATCTAAGTTCTGAATCATCAGTCAAGTTACAGCGAGTTCAGAATATGTGCGTCAGATACGTATGCAACATCCGACGATATGATCACATATCACCGTCCTTCGCAAGTCTTTCGTTGCTCCGATCAAAGAACGTAGAACTTTATACTCTTTGTCTTTACTCTTTCGACCAAATTACCTTTCGTCTCGTTTCTCTTATCAATACTCTAACCACGACGTAAATACCAGATCACTTATCTGTGGCATGCTAAGTATACCTCTTCATAGAACATCTTGTTATTCATAATCTTTTACAGTATTCACTTCGCGACAATGGAATTCCTTATCACAAAGTATTAGGGGCTGCAAGACAATAAATATTTAAAAAAATAGCTTAAAGGATAACCTTCTTAGCAATTCACTCTAATTACACTGTCCATGATACACTGTATCATTATCCATCTAAATTAAAACAGACGCTGGTACAGACACTCATTCTACCTCACTTCGATTATTGCGACGTTTTGTTCAGTGATCTCAGGATTGATTCCGCTCAGAAACTACAGCGTGTTCATAACGCGTGCGTCCGCTTCATTTGTAATGTTCGATACTATGATCATATCTCACCTTCTTTCAAGAAGTTATCGTGGCTTAGGTTACATGAGAGGAGAAATCTGCACTCACTTTCTCTCTTATATCGAATTATGCACTCTTCATCCCCCTATTATTTATTCGCTCGATTTCATACTCTCTCTCGCTATCATAATATTAATACTCGATCACAACGCGATAACACGCTAGAAATTCCACTTCACGCATCGTCTCTGTATTCCTCATCCTTCACTGTTGCTACCTCTCGTCACTGGAACTCTCTGCCGCCTGAAGTCAAGGGCTGCCGAACATTGAATTCTTTCAAATCCAAGTTAGAAAATTATCTTATGACGAGTTGCCAAACTAACTTACTATTATGACAAGTGTTGTATTGCATGTTTCCACGTATTCACAATTTTTTATGTTCTAATGATATTCAACTTATTTTATATTTTTGTTTTCATATTTTCCGATAATGGTATATCTCTAATGTGATAAGTTGAGCTATATATAATCTTAATTTTCCTTATTGTGTGTACTTAGAAATATTGTATTCACTGTATACTTTGTACTGCACTATTTTATTACTACTATTAGTATTATTATTATCATTATTATTATTATCATCATTATTACTATTCTTATTCTTATTATTATTATTATTATTATTATTATTATTATTATTATTATTATTATTATGAATAATTGTCTTTTTTTTGTATGCCTCATTTATTTTGACCTGCTGTTCACATATTATTATGCTTTTTTCTTTCTTTCTGTATGTTATATATTATGTCTGATTTCTTCTTATTTGTTGTTTATTTTTTATTATTATTATTATCTTATTCAGTTTTGTGTGTAAAATTGTAGTGTAATTTGTAAATTTGTAGTGTTTTTGTAATGCAGTCTTTACTCCTGGTTGAGTGTTAGAGAAGGCCGTATGGCCTTAACTCTGCCAGGTTAAATAAATTATTATTATTATTATTATTATTATTATTATTATTATTATTATTATTAACGGTCACTGACTATATGGTAACATCTTTCTTTAGACATGCATCCTGATAGTGCTGTATTTTCACAATTGTCTCTCAATAATCTCTTCCTACTATCTAACATTATTTGAAATATATTAACATTCTATGTATTTTAGTTTAATTCTGCTACATAGTTTCTATTTCATCGTTTAATTAATAGTTCATAGTATTTTACTGTTTAATTCATGAATAAATCTTGTATAATGCGTAACTTTTATCTGAATCAAATTGTTGTATTCCTTGTAGCTTGTAAGTTCATACCTAATATGTATGTATACTTTTTGCTGGTTGAGCGGAAGAGAAGGCCTTACGGCCTTAACTCTGCCATGTAAAATAAATTATTATTATTATTATTATTATTATTATTGTCATTATTATTAGTCTATTATTATTATTGTTATTATTATTATTATTATTATTATTATTATTAATTCGAAATGAGACTTTACCCCATCCCTGGAAGCAATAGATTGCCTTAAACTAGATAAAAAAAAAGAAATTTACATTCACTTCTCTTTCTCTTCGAAATCTTGAACTCTTCTATTCCTTCGTACCTGTCGTCTCGCTTCACTTACCTTTCTTCCCACCATAATCTTAACACACGCTCTCGCCATGAAACAATACTAACAATACCATCCCATCGCACCTCCTCATACTCATCCTCTTTCACAATAGCCCTGCCAAGACTCTGGAATTCGCTACCTGCTAGCATCAGGGACTGTCGAAATAAAATTGAATTCAAACGCAAACTTACTAGGCACTTGTTCAGTAATTGAGACTCGTTCAGACATGGTTTCTTGTAAATAGTTTCCTTAATCCATCACAAAATATTTCAGTATCCGGTAATTTCATCACTATACAATTTTGTTATTCTAGGTCAGTTTCTATCTGATGCTTTTCCAATTCACTGCGGGCTAAAGCAGGCAGATGCACTATCACCTTTACTTTTTAACTTCGCTTTAGAATATGCCATTAGGAAAGTTCAGGGTAACAGGCAGGGTTTGGAATTGAACGGGTTACATCAGCTTCTTGTCTATGCGGATGACGTGAATATGTTAGGAGAAAATACGCAAACGATTAGGGAAAACACGGAAATTTTACTTGAAGCAAGTAAAGCGATCGGTTTGGAAGTAAATCCCGAAAAGACAAAGTATATGATAATGTCTCGTGACCAGAATATTGTACGAAATGGAAATATAAAAAATTGGAGATTTAACCTTCGAAGAGGTGGAAAAATTCAAATATCTTGGAGCAACAGTAACAAATATAAATGACACTCGGGAGGAAATTAAACCCAGAATAAATATGGAAAATGCGTGTTATTATTCGGTTGAGAAGCTCTTATCATCCAGTCTGCTGTCCAAAAATTTGAAAGTTAGAATTTATAAAACAGTTATATTACCGGTTGTTCTTTATGGTTGTGAAACTTGGACTCTCACTTTGAGAGAGGAACATAGGTTAAGGGTGTTTGAGAATAAGGTGCTTAGGAAAATATTTGGGGCTAAGCGGGATGAAGTTACAGGAGAATGGAGAAAGTTACACAACGCAAAACTGCACGCATTGTATTCTTCACCTGACATAATTAGGAACATAAAATGCAGACGTTTGAGATGGGCAGGGCATGTAGCACGTAAGGGCGAATCCAGAAATGCATATAGAGTGTTAGTTGGGAGACCGGAGGGAAAAAGACCTTTAGGGAAGCCGAGACGTAGATGGGAGGATAATATTAAAATGGATTTGAGTGAGGTGGGATATAATGATAGAGACTGGATTAATCTTGCACAGGATAGGGACCGATGGCGGGCTTATGTGAGGGCGGCAATGAACCTTCGGGTCCCTTAAAAGCCATTTGTAAGTAAGTAGGTTTAATTTGTAATTCAGTAAATATAAAATATTCTTTGTTTTTCAATGGTAAATTATCTAGCTTTCATTAGTCAGGTAATATTGTAGTACTTCGATTTTTATTGTAATTGTAATTGTAAATTTAATACTAATTTTAATTTTATTTGTAATTGTAATTACAATTATAATATTAATTGTAATTTATTTTATTCTTCATATTATAGTTGGAATCTCCTGGTAGAGGGGCAGAGAAGGCCTGACGGCCTTATGTCTACCAGGTTAAGTAAATAAATACTGAATACATTATACGTGTATACATTGTAGACTTATTTTTCATTAGACGTAATTGCTAATTAGACATGTACTTTAGAACTCGTACATTTAGACGTACTGACCTGAAAGGATCAGTTACTTTAAACTCTGTATGTATTTTTGTTTCCGTTTATAGACAGAATCGGTCCATACTTTACGTAAGGTCGTCTTTTATCTGCATTATTTTACAGAGTCGAAAATTCAACTAGTACAATGTTAGTACAGCAAGCATTGTCGCTTGGTCTGAATGTATATCTTACTCTGAGCTGAAATTGAAAGTAATCAGTAATTACGTTCGAAACATTTGCGACCAGCCTGTACCGTGCTGTGTGGGTGTAGCAATGCAGGGGGTTTTAGTAGCGTACTAACTTCAAATTTGTAGAAATACTCCCATCCATGCAGGTACGGTCCATATATACTTGTTCCGGAGCCCGCTTTCAGCGATAATGTTACATTTTTAAACGCGATTCTCCGTTTCGCATTGGATGAGTGAGTCGTTGGCTGCAGCAGGGAATTAAGGTCAGTCCTGCCGCTGTCAAGCACATCGGACGGCGATAGGTCACTCACGTACTGTAACAAATGTACTGCAGTACCATAGCATTCCTAACAGAGGACCATTGACCTGTGAGACCTATTATGTCCCTGCCTCAACTGCGATAAGACATGTATATACCTCTCACTGTAGACGAGTGTTTCCACTCCAGACATGAAATCCCATATTCATGGGTTTTAGATTCTACCGAGAATAACATTATACAGGGTGTTAAAGAAAACATTCAGTATTTCGGGAGGTGACAGTATTCATCTAATCAAATTGTAATTGCCCACATCTAACACCTTCCACACAAGTCAAATATTTAGGAATTATTATAGATCAGGATTTACGTTGGAATAAACAAACTGACTTCATGCTCGACCATGCCGAAGTGTAGTAATTATACACCTGGTAGCAGCCCTATAATGGACCTCATTAAAGTACACCTATTCATTAAAGTTCAGGTGTTCCACCAATCAGAAAACACCGTTGTAGCAATATGAAAGCGCAAGTATCGATTATTCTCGGATATGCAATCGAAAGACAACTAGCGAAACGTCACGGAGGCTGGAAATCCAATAGTGTCGCAGAAGGTTATGTTCTGTTACTATAATAATTAGCGTTAATTGTAAATAATATTCAAATAAATTCAATTTGTCATCTAGGTTTTCAATGTCTAAATCAATTTCAAGGTTATATCAATATTTTACTCTCTAGATTATATCAAGGTCAATGACATTTGTGTTTCGGAAAAAATCAATACTTTCGCGTCTGTGCACATCTCACAATTTACGAGATATTGCACAAGGTCAGTTCCGCTCCCCAGTCAGATAAGAATAACATGAATATTTAGGAATAATTTCAAGTTAGAAATATGTTCGAGCATAAAAAGTCGTATGAAACTTGCCTATAATAGTAATTAAGACGCTCGTATGAAAATTATGAAACTCGCTTGCGCTCGTTTCATAAACATACTCGCGTCTTAATCACTACCATTATAGGCTCGTTGCAGAATGTACTATTATGTGTACGAGTATAAGAAAAACAATTTATAAATTCATAATACTTCGAAATTTTATCACTAAGGAGGCACTGAGAATAATATTTTTTGCTTTAGTACAATCATTAATACAATATGGTATAATAAATTGGGGTGGAGTAGCATCATCTGTACTTAATCCATTAATTTTATTACACAGAAGATTAATAAAAATTTGTCTGACCAAAAACATGGATTACCCAACAAATTTAATTTATACAGATTTTAAAGTATTAACTATTGAAGAAATTTATAAATATAGTTTGCCAACTTACTAGCACAGAAATCAAATAAAATATAAATCTAATCGACATGAATATCGTACTCGAAGACAAAAGTCTACTTTCCCATTAATTGAGCCTAAATGTCATACAAGTGCAGCTCTTACACATGGTGCTAGTTTCAGCCCAAGACATTATAATAAAATTACAAACCATTTTCCAAATTTGAAATATTTTAAAATTGAAGCTTTTAAAAAAGGCATTTATGAAATTATTCATGATATATATTAACAAATGTGTGTATTTTTCTACCTTTTATTTCCGATGACTATATTCATGTTTTTATTGAATATCACTGGCTTCTGTCTGATTGTAAATTTATATTAGATGTGTTTTTCTCTCTTTTTCTCTCTCTCGTTTTTTTTTTTTTTTTTTTTTGCTCTCGTGTCTTATTTATTGGTTTGAGTTAAGTTATTTACTGTATTTAGTAAACTGTCCTTGTAAATTTTATCTTATATATTATTGACTAAGACCACACCGTACACCAGCCTGGCTCTTACGGTAGTGGCTAGAAACATTTTGTTTTATACATTTAATTTGTACTCGCTAAGTAGTTGAATAAATAAATAAGGAAACAAAGTCTAATAAAAATGGGCCGTAAAATTAATATGTTCCTTTTCTATGCTTTCCTTAGAAATTGAGCTATCAACTAAAAAAATACAGCGCGATTGATTGACTATAATAGGAGCTACGACATGATAAATATTTAATTGAGCGGGAAATATCTTACATTAGAGCCATACATTAAAAGACTACATTCACAGTTCCCCTACGATTCTTTCCGAATTTTTACGAAAGTTAACATGTCACCAAATACGTCACTACTGACGTCATCATAGCGTTAGCTGTATAGCGGGCGATGAGGATACGAAAACTCTCTTGTGAATGGCACTCGTCGCGTTACGTAACTGCATGCGGCTTTCTTTGATTTCCGTAGCGCTAGCGCTGGCTGCTGACTGCACGCTGACCAGGGTCACGCGTTCACAGCAATGCGTTCCAATAACGAAACGTAACTCTATAAATACTGAGAAAATTACCTATGTTTTTATGACATACTGGGTGTTCATTTCAAAATGTGTCATGACGTCACTGTTGTGAGTCAGCGATTTGAAGCGAGTTTCAGCTTTTATGTCCGAGAAGTTGCCTACTAATCAAGGCGTTCAATCTGAACTTGAGAACGTGTACGGTATAACTTGAACGTCGTAGCGACAGATAGCGGTCTGTAAAGTCTGTGTGCTGCCATAACCTCTTTCGAACTGTGTTTTGCGCGGGCAAGTCGTACGCAGGGTATTTGTTATCATACGTTGCATACCGCAACATTCTACAACCCAAATCAAATGCTCCGTGTCCATGTTGACCGTCGAAGTTAATGTCAACAAATACGTAAGTAATCGTCTTAACCCTCTCCCCATATCCCGACAGTACGTATTTCCAAACAGTTCACATTCCTGCCACTACCGGCGTTACCGCACGTATCGGTACGTACTTCTACTACTACTCTGCGTACTTCAGAATGAACTCCGTACTTGCTAGGCAACTTCTCTCGCGTTTAGGTAATACGCCTCTGCGGGAGTGTAGGAAGATTGAATTCTCTAGGCTCACTGGCTAGCTAGCCACATGACGATATACAGCGAGCCATGACACACTTTGAACTGAACACGCAGTATTTTGCTCAGAATGTCTTCGCAAATAAGCTCCGTAAAGGACGGTAAATCCTCGTGAATCACCCTGTATATCTAATCAGTTATGTATCCAATGGAGGGAAAAAGGAACTGGCCACCCTACCCCATTATCTCCTGACTTAGTTCCCCCATGAGTTATGCCTTATTGGTGTCACTTGTGAGGTTCAGACCAGTCTTCGAGCTGCTGACTTTGCATACATACTCAGAATATCGACGGGTATTAATTCGACCTCTCAGTCTTTCTAGGTATTCAATTTAATATCTGCACTTCTATAAAAGTTTCAACGTTTAGATTTCAGGTGAACATTACTTACTTACTTACTTACTTACTAACTGGCTTTTAAGAAACCCGGAGGTTCATTGCCGCCCTCACATAAGCCCGCCATTGGTCCCTATCCTGAGCAACATTAATCCATTCTCTATCATCATATCCCACCTCCCTCAAATCCATTTTAATATTATCTTCCCATCTACGTCTCGGCCTTCCTAAAAGTCTTTTTCCCTCCGGCCTCCCAACTAACACTCTATATGCATTTCTGGATTCGCCCATACGTGCTACATGCCCTGCCCATCTCAAACGTCTGGATTTTGTGTTCCTAATTACGTCAGGTGAAGAATACAATGCGTGTAGTTCTGTGTTGTGTAACTTTCTCCATTCTCCTGTAACTCCATCCCTCTTAGCCCCAAATATTTTCCTAAGAATATTATTCTCAAACACCCGTAGCCTCTGTTCCTCTCTCAAAGTGAGAGTCCAAGTTTCATAACCATACAGAACAACCGGTAATATAACTGTTTTATAAATTCTGACTTTCAGATTTTCCTACAGCAGACTGGATGATAAACGCTTCTCAACCGAATAATAACAGGCATTTCCCATATTTATTCTGTGTTTAATTTCCTCCCGAGTATCATTTATATTTGTTATGTTGCTCCTAGATATTTGAACTTCTCCACCTCTTCAAAAGATAAATTTCCAATTTTTATATTTCCATTTCGTACAATATTGTGGTCACGAGACATAATCATATACTTTGTCTTTTCGGGATTTACTTCCAAACCGATCGCTCTACTTGCTTCAAGTAAAATTTCCGTGTTTTCCCTAATCGTTTGTGGATTTTCTCCTAACATATTCACGTCATCCGCATACACAAGAAGCTGATGTAACCCGTTCAATTCCAAACCCTGCCTGTTATCCTGAACTTTCCTAATGGTATATTCTAGAGCGAAGTTAAAAAGTAAACGTAAAATAACCTACTAAAATAAATAAAATATGGAAAAGGGGTCAATATGACGCCTTCGTATTCCTAGTGTTAAAGAGTGAAACAGGTTTGGGATGCTGCCCGTTTTCAAGCTCTATCAGAAAGGCTATTGCTTATTTTCAATTAACCCTTGGTTCGGAGATGGACTATGAAATTTTAAGGATATATTTGCATTCAACGGGCTTGTACAATATTTCTGATCCCTGGGCGCTCACGTACATCGGAGGTCGAAACACAGCACACCTGTTCCCGACGAAGCCGGCAATTCCCCAGAGCTACAGCAATGCTACATGATCTCCCAGATGTAAAATGCATAGAGAGCGATGGAGCCTGTACTTTATGCGGGCGTTCCTAACTTGTAGGGAGCACTTCCAAAGTGGGACCACCTTTATAGTTTTGAAAAACCAGCTGTGTTCACCCCGGGCTTATGAATCAATACTCGATGGAATTGGGAGGGCTCCCCGGTGTTCAAAACCCAGACCACAAGCCCAACTACTCACTGGAATACCAAATATGTGTGTTGGCTTTATTATTCATATCCCTTCTGCCCGAACGGTGGCGTTTTCAGGTATAGAATTCCATTAACAATACAACTACACATTTAACTCCCTCCACCTGTGTTTGTTAATGTTTTCTTTTTATACAGGGACATCACTTTATTTTTACCAACATTTTTAACATTAACCTGGCTATACTCGGAAACACTGTTACCCCCTTCCATTACAGTAGTTTGATGTTACTAGTGCAATATGTAAACAAATCATTTTACTAGGTATAGGTGGAGAGAAAAGTAGTGTATCCATTTATATTGTAGGGAAATACGATATTATGATTTTCAGTTTGATCATCACTTTTACGGAATTTTTGAAAATACAGTGGAGTAGTAACATTTTTTTTTTAAACTCAACTTTTCAGGCGGCTATGTTCGTTATATAATGTCTACTTTATTTAGAATATTCATTATTGATGTTAACATACAATATAGATAAGGGGTCATAAGTAAGGGCTGTAAGTGCACTTAAGTTACTTTTCAGAAAATGGGGTTTAAATATTTAAGCTTTCGTAAAATCGGTGAGATTTTTATTTAAATTTTAATGTGTGATGCGATTAAAATATCCCTTTGCCACTAAAATTTTAGATACTTTTGCTTACACTGGATGCACTTAACTCATGTTATTACAAATGCCACTAGCATTCCTTTGCTTCTAGCCACCTCAATTTAAAATAAGCTAATCTGAATTTTTAAACAAGTTGCTGAAAATGGTTGCCGTTCATTACAATGCAGGCTTCAATTCTTTACGCATATTATTAAAAACATTTTGAAGCATATTCTCTGAAATTGAATTTATCGTTTCTCGAATATAATTTTTTAGCACGACATTATTAATATAGGTTCTTTCTTCTATAGAAAACGAAACCATATTTCTGAAAAACACTATTCACTGCAGTGTTTACTTGAAGACTTCGAATGCAACAACGGCCGTAAGTTTGTGTGTCTGACGGGAGCAAGGACATTAGTGAAGGGGTGGGAGTGAAGTACATTCAGAAATGCAGGTACAATAAAAATGCAAGTAAAAATAAAATGATGTCTCTGTACATCTTGATTACACAACTTTTAACACTGTATCACTTCGGAATATGTATGATAACTCTCGTGTTAAATTTTAACGTACCTTGTTAACATGTTTCGACCTATTTTGGGTCATCTTCAGAACTGGTCTTGTTTCCTGTGAGAGTGCGTTCGTAGACTCTTCGACTCTACACTACGAACGCGCCCTCACAATAGGCGCCAAGACCAACAACGACCAGTTCTGAAGATGACCTAAAATAGGTCGAAACATGTTAACAAGGTACGTTAAAATTTAACACAAGAAAGTTCTTATCATACATATTCCGAAGTTTTCTTTTTCTTTTATGCGAACATTCATAGTCTTACGAAATTGCCCTGCTACTTTCTAACCTTATGCTTACGAAGTCCCACAGATATTTAAGGGGTATATAACTGGGGTATATAAAAGGGATATATAAAACTTTTGCTATTATGAAGTAAAATTAAAAATTCACGAGCAATTTTTTTTATATCAACTTATCAATTTAAAAATATAATTTCCGTTAACAATAAAATTGCAATACAATTGCAATAGTTTTTTTTTTCTGCAACTGTACTTACATATTAAGAAAAATGCCACATAAGTTTCAACCCCATTTAGGTTATTCCCTATTCTTCATTTTGCAAATCAGTGATATTTTAGATCTGTTATAGGTAAAAGAATACTAAAATTATTAATCCTGTGATAATTCATTAATGATACAAATTTTTTTAATTCCTACTATTAACATTTTTTCTCCTTTAAAATATATTACATCTGTACTCTTACGGTATTAAAATAATAATAGAGGCTTGTGCAGCAAATGCTGCAAACTAAGTTTATTAGACGGCCAAATAAAAATTTTTCAAATTTATTTTCAATCAAGAGTACCAGAAATTTTGAAAGTTATTTGCTTCCATAATAATGAAACATACTACCTCTGAATGTTTTCTTATGCCAAATACTTTCCTCCAACCTATCCACCTTCAATTTTTTTAGTCTCAATGCGAAAACGCAAGTAGCAATGTCACGACGATCAGTGGGTGTTTCATGTGGGAGTAAAGCAATAGCTATTTCAGGTTATTGTGGATTGTAGATGAAAGTTTAAAAACAGTGAGGTTTACTATGCTTTCGAACAATAGACATAGCATCTTGGTATAGCTGCTGCATGGAGAGCTTGAAATGTAGAGGGTAAAATCCTTTTATCCTGCTAAGAGATCTTGCTGAAATGATCGGGAGACGACAAAATTTTGTAGACCTCCTATTTTATCAGTAAGTATTACCTTTTGGTCTTTCCTTAGAAAATGTAATTTTTGTGCTCTCTAGAGGCAATACTCAAGAAAATGACGCATATAAGTATCTACACCACACCATCATTAAATATGTGAAAAAGACCCAACCCCACTTGATTAATAACTATGAAAATATTTGATTTTTAATAACAATATTATCTTACGCAATTTTTGTAGTTTATATATATATAATAGCCGCCACCCAGTAAATTATAGAAATGAAGATCTAATTTAAGATATTCTCTACATCTGCTTACATAACCCCAAAAGTTTCACTTTCATATCATCAATATAGAATTAAAATGTATAATTAATGAAAGATAGTCATATCATGGCATTATATAATAATATTTCATTTCTAATGGCAATAATGTCATCAAACCACCTCAAGTTTTGTAGATTTTACTATCCAATACACAGCTGTAATCAGAAAATTACACACCGCAGAATCAGACCTGTAAATTATTTTAATAAGTCTTGAATTTGTACTCTAAAAATGTCAGCAATCCTACAGGTCATGGCCTTCGTGTAATAGCCTATTGTTTTATTGTAGTGTGTGTTTTGTTTTATTCTGAAATACAATGGGTTCTCAAAACTGACGAAAGTTGGATTTTGGAAAATAGGAAAATTATGTAGAAAAACTAACGCTTAATTGAAAGTCACTATTTTTCTGAAAATCCTTGGATGCCTAGCTTCAAAATGGGGGATAATTCATTAAAATGCGTTCAGCCGTTTTCCCGTAATTTCCATTACCAGTTCAAATTATATGTATATAGATTTTTTATTTACAACGGCACACAAATGACGAACATATAAAATGCTGTTCAGTATGAATATTGCAACGCAATTTAATAATAATAATAATAATAATAATAATAATAATACTTACTTACTTACTTACTGGCTTTTAAGGAACCCGGAGGTTCATTGCCGTCCTCACATAAGCCCGCTATTGGTCCCTATCCTGAGCAAGATTAACCGATTCTCTACCATCATATCCAACCTCCCTCAAATCCATTTTAATATTATCTTCCCACCTACGTCTCAGCGTCCCCAAAGGTCTTTTTCCCTCCGGCCTCCCAACTAACACGCTATATGCATTTCTGGATTCGCCCATACGTGCTACATGTCCTGCCCATCTCAAACGTCTGGATCTTATGTTCGTAATTACGTCAGGTGAAGAATACAATGCTTGAAGCTCTCCGTTGTGTAACTTTCTCCATTCTCCTGTAACTTCATCCCTCTTAGCCCCAAATATTTTCCTAAGAACCTTATTCTCAAACACCCTTAATCTATGTTCCTCTCTCAAAGTGAAAGTCCAAGTTTCACAACCATACAGAACAGCCGGTAATATAACTTACAACTTACTTACAAATGGCTTTCAAGGAACCCGAAGGTTCATTGCCGCCCTCACATAAGCCCGCCATCGGTCCCTATCCTGTGCAAGATTAAGCCAGTCTCTATCATCATACCCCACCTCCCTCAAATCCATTTTAATATTATCCTCCCATCTACGTCTTGGCCTGCCTAAAGGTCTTTTTCCCTCCGGTCTCCCAACTAACACTCTATATGCATTTCTGGATTCGCTCATACGTGCTACATGCCCTGCCCATCTCAAACGTCTGGATTCCGGTAATATAACTGTTTTATAAATATAATAATAATAATAATAATAATAATATAATAATATAATAATAATAATTCTTTATTTATACTAGCAGAGTTAAGGCCATAGGGCCTTCTCTTACACTCTACCAGGTCACAAAGTATACATACTTACTTACTTACAAATGGCTTTTAAGGAACCCGAAGGTTCATTGCCGCCCTCACATAAGCCCGCCATCGGTCCCTATCCTGTGCAAGATTAAGCCAGTCTCTATCATCATACCCCACCTCCCTCAAATCCATTTTAATATTATCCTCCAATCTACGTCTTGGCCTGCCTAAAGGTCTTTTTCCCTCCGGTCTCCCAACTAACACTCTATATGCATTTCAGGATTCGCTCATACGTGCTACATGCCCTGCCCATCTCAAACGTCTGGATTCCGGTAATATAACTGTTTTATAAATATAATAATAATAATAATAATAATAATAATAATTATTATTATTATTATTATTTATTTAACCTGACAGAGTTCAGGCCATACGGCCTTCATCGTCAATTTAAAAATAAATTTACATAAGATAGGAAACTGAGGGGGACTTACCTTAGTACTAAATCAACACTAAAAAAATACATAAAATTTTATTCCGGTATTTTGTAATTTCGGACGTACTAGAATTACTTGTAAGAGCTTAGTGCATATACGTGCGACGCTGTTTTTATTAGTGGGTTGTTGGGGGACCTCCTTTACAGAGTCCAGGAAAAGCTTCAGCTCTGAAGTCAAAATGAGACTGCGAGAGAACCACAGTCGCCTGTTATTAATTCTGGAAGCTTCTTTGAGGCCGCGCGAGTAGTTATGAATAATTTTGCATAACGTCATAAATTATAAGGGCTGGCTTACTCTACATTTCCACCTCTTAAATTTTATACTCAACCGCGATCGGGATTTTGTTTGCTTGTTGCTACTCTTCTTTGATGCAGCACCATTCTGCATGGCTTTGAAGTATTTGACGAATCAAAACCACGAGGTTTATACTATAACGAATAGCAGCTGATAATTTGTAAGAGAGAATCGTTGAGATGGCTCAGAAATGCGGAGGGAGACTGGTTCGATTCAGTTTGGAGATGAACACTGATATAGATTTGAATTAATATACAGAGCGGAACTGATATAACTGTGCATATTTTAACAGAATATTATACGGATAGTGTATTATTTACTGATCTAAATAAACCCATTCTGGAATAATTAATTTTTTTCCTCCAAAAATCTGAAAGTTAGAATTTAAAAAACAGTTATATTAGCGGTTCTTCTGTATGGTTGTGAAACTTGGCCTCTCACTCTGGGAGAGGAATATAGGTTAAGGGTGAAAGAGTAATGGAACGGAGAAAAATTCTCTCCGGCGCCGGGATTTGAACCCGGGTTTTCACCTCTACGTGCTGATGCTTTATCCACTAAACCACACCGGATACAACCCCGGCGTCGAATAGAATCGTCTCAGATTAAGCTCCAACTCTTGGGTTCCCTCTAGTGGCCGCCCTCTGCACTACGTCATAGATGTCTATGAACGTAGGACCGAAGTCCACACATGTGCTGAGGTGCACTCGTTATGAGTGACGAGTTGGCCGGGATTCGACGCCGGGGTTGTATCCGGTGTGGCTTAGTGGATAAAGCATCAGCACGTAGAGCTGAAAACCCGGGTTCAAATCCCGGCGCCGGAGAGAATTTTTCTCCGTTCCATTACTCTTTCATCGTATGATGACGCAGAATATCTCCATGGAAATATCATATGTACTTCGGTACATTAAAATAATATATATGATATGCGTAAATCACTTCGTGATTTAAGACGGCGCTTATTCCGTCGGATCCCGGCCAACTAGTCACTCATAACGAGTGCACCTCAGCACATGTATGGACTTCGGTCCTACGTTCATAGACATCTAAGACGTAGTGCAGAGGGCGGCCACTAGAGGGAACCCAAGAGTTGGAGCTTAATCTGAGACGATTCTAAACGGCGTCGGGATTGTATCCGGCGTGGCTTAGTGGATAAAGCATCAGCACGTAGAGCTGAAAACCCGGGTTCAAATCCCGGCGCCGGAGAGAATTTTTCTCCGTTCCATCACTCTTTCATCATGTGATGACGCAGAATATCTGCATGGAAATATCATATGTACTTCGGTACATCGAAATATATATATATTATTTCAATTTGTTATTTTCCACTGTAACAACAAAAATATGTTTCATGAAGCCTCAAGGCATTTCTCTATATTTATTGTATTATGGTACTCATTGTCAATGGCAGCCTGTGATGGTTATAGGAAGAAATATATATATATATATATATATATATATATATATATATATATATATATATAATAAAATAGCTATTAAAAGAATTATTTTAAAAGCAATAAATAAATATACTAAGAGATGGCATAAAATTTACGAATTAAATACATAAGTTGGCATTAAAATGGTTGGAAATGTTGCTGCAGTACGTGCTGTGCCGGGAAGATCTGAGGACAACCGTTGTAGGCATTGCCACAACGAGGTTGAAACTCTTGCACACGTCCTGGGATCCTGTCTGCACGGCGAAGCTCTGCGAAACGCTAGACACCACCAAGTGCGATCAATTATAGCCACTGCCCTTAAAGATGCCGATTACAACACCTTTGAAGAAGTACATGGTCTCTCCGTCACTGGCAGTACAGGGCGCATAGATATAATAGCTTTCAAGGAATCTGCAAGATCTAGGTTCATAATTGATCCCACTGTGCGTTTCGAAACGAATGAGGAACAGCCAGCAGGAGTGGATAAGGAAAAAAAGAATATCTACAATCCTACCATTCCATATTACCTCCAAAAGTACCAGCTAGAAGAGCTTGAAGTAATCGGACTTCTGGTTGGAGCAAGAGGTACCGCTACTCTCTTCATGAAAGATGTGTTTAAGAGGCTTGGAATACCTACATCTATTATTCCGATTGTAACTTTAGCTGTATAGAAAGGATCAATTGCTCTCCTGAAGCATCACCTATATTCGAAATGAAACCAAGTTCATTAGCATTCTTTACTTTTTTGTAACACTTGCCTCTCTGAAACTAGGTATATTTCCACCAATCACAAAATGTATTTGCAGCTATGTACTTGTAGGAGTTTCATTGTCAAAACAAAATTAATGGTTCACTGAACTTGTAAACATTTATATGGTTAAGTACTCTTTGTCCCTTGGCAGCTCACGAATAGTGAGAAGATTTCTAAATTAATTAACAGAAAATAAATGTTATATAATACACAGTTTAGAAGATTGAGAAAATCAGTTGGAGTAAAGAACTTCATTTTCCACAGGAATTTGATCCCTGTATAAACATCAGAGTGTTTCACATAAGTAAAAGGACAGGAATAAAATATTACTTTTAAAGGAGTGTCTTTAAACTTTTAGTAAAACTGTATGTTGAATGCAACATAGAAAGCATGATTCGGTAAGGGAAAGGTCTGGAATGTCGTGCTCTTCAAAGGTATGAAGATGAAAAAATAAAATGTTGCAGAAGAGAAAGCTGAAACAAGTTTTTGAATGGTCACCAATCGTAAGAATTAAGGAAGACCGCTAAAAATGTATAATGTCTTTGGTATAAATATTACCTACTCTAACAGTAACTGACCAGATTTTGAATACATATTTTTTATGCTCCAGGTGAAACTACAATTGCAGTCAGTTTCGACCTGAAATATCGGATGAAATTCAATTCGATTTTTTACAAATGATTTTGAACTAATAACTAATAATTTGCCACAACACTGGTTAACAAATACTATAGGTGTACAGGGTATTAAATTAGAAATAAAATTTAATAATACGCAATATGTTGAGGGATTATAAACATGAAACAATACGTCGGGATATATAATTTTGGATAATCCTAACATTCGCTAACACGAACAGGTTCAGACCCAATTAGTTGGGATTAGCCAGGTTCTATTGTGTATATGTAAATCCCCCCTTATTTGTAATGTACAGTACATAAGCCACCAGAATACTGAATGAAAAAATGTTTTGACTTCCGAAGTATACTGACACGGATGATTAAAACAGACTGCAAATCACGGACTAACTGAAACCGAACATGAGAGTACAATTTTTTTAAGTAAATAGCAAATCAAAAGCTAATTAAGGCGAGAAACTTACTTAATTACTTACAAATGACTTTATGGAACACGGAAATTCATTGCCGCCCTCACATAAGCCCGCCATCGATCCCTATCCTGAGCAAGATTAATCCAGTCTCCACCATCATATCCCACCTCCCTCAAATCCATTTTAATATTATGCTCCCACCTATATCTCGGTCTCCCCAAAGGTCTTTTTCCCTCTGGCCTCTCGGCTAACACTCTATTTGCATATCTAGATTCGCCCATACGTGCTACATGCCCTGCCCATCTCAAACGTCTGGATTAATGTTCCTAATTATGTCAGGTGAAGAATACAATGCGTGCAGTTCTGCATTGTGCAACTTTCTCCATTCTCCTGTAACTTCATCCCTCTTAGCCCCGAATATGTTCCTAAGAACCTTAATCTCAAACACCCTTAACCTCTGTTCCTCTTTCAAAGTGAGAGTCCAAGTTTGACAACCATACAGAACAACCGGTAATATAACTGTTTTATAAATCGCAAATTCTAAATCTTCTCACCTGAATAATAACATGCATTTCCCATATTTATTCTGCGTTTAATTTTCTCCCGGGTGTAATTTACATTTGTTACTATTGCTCCAGTTATTTGAATTTTTCCACCTCTTCAAAAAAATAAATTCCCAATTTTCATATTTCAATTTCGTACTATGTTTTGGTCACGAGACATAATCACATAGGCCTACTCTGTCTTTTCGGGATTTACTTCAAAACCTATCTCTTTACTTTCTTCAAGTAAAATTCCCTTGTTTTCTCTAATATTTCGTGGATTTTCTCCTAACATATTTACGTCATCCGCATAGACAAGAAGCTGATGTAACCCGCTCAATTCCAAACCTCTCTGTTATCCTGAACTTTCCTAATGGCTTATTCTAGAGTGAAGTTAAAAAGTAAAGGTGATAGTGCACCTCCTTGCTTTAGCCCGCAATGAATAGGAAAAGCTTCGGACAGAAACTGGCCTATACGGACTCTGCTGTATGTTTCACTGAGACACATTTAAATTAATCGCACTAGTTTCTTGGGAATACCAAATTCAATAAGGATATTATATAACACTTCTCTCTCAATAAAGTTATATCCCTTTTTGAAATCTATGAATAACTGACGTACTGTACCCTTATACTCCCATTTTTCTGCAATATCTGTCGAATACAAAAAAATCTGATCAATAGTCGAACTATTACGCCTAAAACCACACTGATGGTCTGCAATAATTTCATCTATATATAGAGTTGATCTTCTCAAAAGAATATTGGACAAAATTTTGTACGACGTAAACAAACTGAAAGCTTCTACAATTAGTCTCCTCCCCTTTGATAAAATTAGGTAAAATTATGGAGTACTTCTATTGTTCTGGTACACGCTAAGAAAACTATAAGCGTGACTTAGGACTATCATATAGCGTATTCCGAATCTCACCGGTGAGCAATCCGATGGCATCAAGGTGTTCCGAATTCCACCGATGACGTCATTGATGCTCCACCGGTGTCGCACCGGTGCCATCAACTTGCAGAGGTGGAGGCAGTCTCCATCAGCCGCCATCAGTGAATCTGATTGGTTCTTGTATAGCAGGGAATTAGCAGACTAATAACATCGTGCACTGTTGTGTCATGGCGGTGTGTTCTGCTGTATTGTTTGTAATGAGCACAACGTAAAAACAATATTGGCTTATGAGCGAACATGTCAACGGACCAGTTATTACTATTGGTTCAAGAAATAAATTGTTTATGCTATGAATAATTTCGAGGGAAAAATTGTTCCGGAGCCGGGTATCGAACCCGGGACCTTTGGTTTAACGTACCAACGCTCTACCACTGAGCTACTCGGGAACTCTAACAGACACCGATCCAATTTTTCCCTCTATATCCACAGACCTCAAAGTGGGCTGACAACCGTCAAGCAACCAATTTCGAGTGCACACTAACTCCGTGTGACTTAAATTGTGGTTTTCTGTTAACGAACAGTGACGTGTATTATGCAAATCAAGATTTCAGGTATAACTCCCTGTAAAGTTGATTTGAATAATTTCGAGGGAAAAATTGTTCCGGAGCCGGGTATCGAACCCGGGACCTTTGGTTTAACGTACCAACGCTCTACCACTGAGCTACTCGGGAACTCTAACCGACACCGATCCACTTTTTCCCTCTATATCCACAGACCTCAAAGTGGGCTGACAACCGTCAAGCAACCAACTTCGAGTGCACACTAACTCCGTGTGACTTAAATTGTGGTTTTCTGTTAACGAACAGTGACGTGTATTATGCAAATCAAGATTTCAGGTATAACTCCCTGTAAAGTTGATTTGAATAATTTCGAGGGAAAAATTGTTCCGGAGCCGAGTATCGAACCCGGGACCTTTGGTTTAACGTACCAACGCTCTACCACTGAGCTACTCGGGAACTCTAACCGACACCGATCCAATTTTTCCCTCTATATCCACAGACCTCAAAGTAGGCTGACAACCGTCAAGCAACCAACTTCGAGTGCACACTAACTCCGTGTGACTTATTTATTTTATTTATTTATTTATTTAATAATAACATATACATAAAAACGTTACATTAAAATACCCCGAAAGAGCATAGCTCGTGTTCGGGGACAGTTCCGTTACATAGATACACATACTCTGTAGACAAAATACTTAAGAAAAAAGCTCACATAAAGATTGTAATAAAATTAGTAAATAATAATACTAATAATAACTGAGTGAAAAAAGAGACGATGTTTAGATTGATGGAAAACTTAAATTGTGGTTTTCTGTTAACGAACAGAAACCAAAGGTCCCGGGTTCGATACCCGGCTCGGGAACAATTTTTCCCTCGAAATTATTCAAATCAACTTTACAGGGAGTTATACCTGAAATCTTGATTTGTTTGTTTATGCTATCTTTTCTTTGAACGAGATGGGAGTACGAAAATTTCGCAAAATTTTGCTAGCGTAGCACAGACAACAACTTGTACAGTCGCCATGACAGCATCGATCCTTCCAGCAGTTTTGTTCCTTATTTCCCTGTAACGTGACGTCATTGATGCCACCGGACCGGTGAGATTCGGAATACGCTGTTATTCTCATCCCTTCACGGCAGTCACTAAACACTTCATGTTGCCTCTCTTGTAGTACGAGCAATGACTAAAAGCCTGAATTTGTTCTTAAATACAGGCAACTGAAGTTTCAAAGCAACTGAAAATGTGCCTGAACATGTGTGACTAGTTTCTACTAGAACACGGGCACTAACCGCTAACATGGATGGCATAAATACAATCATCAATCATTGTGCGAAATTAAAACTGGTGAGGTCGGAGGGCTTCCTAACAGCTCATTGTTTATTCTAGCCGCAGAACACTTGTTCATCCTATGTGCGGCTAGCCGCCTCTCTCGTCAGTTTTCTAATGATTTACACCGCCGGCTAATGTGCTATGGCAGTAGCTTGTGAACGCAATTACAGTAGGGAAGCTGCAATACAGATCGATGTTGATGTGTTGCTTTTCTGGAACATGTAATAGAAAACGTTTAGCCGTGGGGACCCAGGCCAGTGGCGGCCGCAAATGGGAGTTGCGTTTGGGCCGCTAATGGCGTCCCGTCCCAGTAAACACATGCACACAACGTTCACAGCGCATTTAACAAATTGAAACACTTCCCCCACCCTTCCGCAGTGCTTACGATGAAGGTCGAACGCCCTTAATTACAGATGAAGGCACCATAATGTTAACTTCTGCTGCTGTCTGTCGGTGACCTCTATTTATAGGGCATCCTCATTCTTGACTCGTGTGTTTGGAGCACAAATTGTATTAGCAGATCCTACAACCGATGTACAGTACACTGATAAAAAAAATTAACAAGTGATATTGTGTTATAATCCAGACGCTTATTTGAAGTCTTGTCAGCTGAACTAAATTAACCCTTGAGTACTCGCGTACTTTTTCGTAACGTATTCAGTCGCAAAGAGGACAGCTGTCAACCAAGTTATATTCTAGCTTTAGAGAACGAATTTGAACATTCTTTTCAATATGAATTTATTTATTTATTATTGCTATTAAGTTTGAAATGAATACAAATTAATAAATACAACGAAAGTTAAACTAGCCCACTCCTGAATGAGTAAGACTCGTGCTCAGGAGGCGGTTCCAATACAGACAAAAATAAAATTAAAATTGAGAGTGTTTAATATGTTTAAAAACCAAACTATAAATCCAATACAATTTTTTTAATTTTTTTTTTTATTAATTTGGAGAGGTTTCGTGGTTGAAATATTATTGGAATAAAATTTGTTTAATAATCTGGGACCTTGATTCATGCTATGATAAAAAGCTGCATTGGTTTTACATTTTGGTTCAGACAAACGCAGAGAATTCATATTTTTAGTTCTATATTTATGTATATACCTTTCAAAGTTATTAAAATTTCTATGAAAATATTTCAATAAAATAAAATAACACATTTGTTTAATGATGAAAACTTTGAAATGTTTAAACAAGAATTCAGTTGGGTAATATTTCTGCTTTTTTAAACAAATTTTTAATACTTAAATCCCACTCTAGATAAAACAAAACCTCTAGAGAGATTACAGTTGATAATATACTGAGAAGTGTATCTTGGAGCAACAGTAACAAATATAAATGACACTCGGGAGGAAATTAAACACAGAATATATATATATATATATATATATATATATATATATATATATATATATTTATGGAAAATACCTGTTAATATTCGGCTGAGAAGATTTTGTCATCTAATCTACTCTCAAAAAAGCTGAAAGTTAGAATTTATAAAACAGTTATATTACCGGTTGTTTTTATTGGTTGTGGAACTTGGACTCTCACTTTGAAAGAGGAACAGAGATTAAGGTTATTTGAGAATAAGGTGCTTAGGAAAATATTTGGGGCTAAGAGGGATGAAGTTACAGGAGAGTGGAGAAAGTTACACAACGCAGAACTGCACGCATTGTATTCTTCACCGGACATAATTAGGAACATTAAATCCAGACGTTTGAGATGGGCAGGGCATGTAGCACGTATGGGCGAATCCAGAAATGCATATATAGAGGCCGGAGGGAAAAAGATCTTTGGCGAGGCCGAGACATAGATGGGAGGGTAATATTAAAATGAATTTGAGGGAGGTGGGATTTGATTGTAGAGACTGGATTAATCTTGCTCAGGATAGGGACCAATGGGGGGCTTATGTGAGGGCGGTAATGAACCTCCCGGTTCCTTAGAATTTTGTGTTGTTTTATGTATTATCAGTCATTTATGAAAATTAGAAAACTTCTCAAATCCGTCCCGATTTTCTTATTTCATAGTATTTGTGAGCAATTGAAAAGCACTGACTTCAGTGTCCTACTCAATTCTCGAATTTATGTGACTTGTAATATCAGACCCAACCAAGCTATTATAGTTCGCGTAAGTATAATGACGTCAGATTGCCCTCACGTCTGATGCCCGCTAGCAAAGTTAGGTTCTACAAGTTGTGTTAAGCAGGTAAAGTGAACTCTCTAGTCATTATTGGTCTCCACCGTAATTTCCTCTCCGCGAAAAGGATCGAAAGACCCAGGCTGTCAGCAAAGCCCGCACGTCGCACGTAATTGGAGTTCACGTACCAGGGTGCCTGCAGAGACACGTACTGAGAAGTTTTCTGTCTTGGAAAGGACAAGTGAATTATTTGATAAAAGAGAAAGGAAAGGGAAAAAATTGTCCGTCCAGAAATGACCACCATATTTCTTCATTCTTAGCGGGATACATGGCTGTTTTCCATCATCGCTGTCTCTCAGAGACGTTCGCAGAGCATCTATCTCTCTGGCTGCGTGTGACAAGGGCGGCGGGGTGGGGGTGAAGTTGCTCATATATTGTGTCATGATTGAAGGGACCCTAATTGCAAGGCAATGATCCTTAAATACTATTTAATTGAAACACTATGTAATTTCCGCCTACGGGAGCTTTCAGAAATTTTCCTCATTTCCATCTTCCACCCTACCTGTTTCTCCGTTCTTCATTAAGTATTCATTTTCTTCCGTCTTAAATATTTCCTTGTATAGCTCACAACTCCCCGTTCTTATATCCTATCGTTTCAGAACGTAAATAGTCAACAAATATTATAGTGATGCTAAATCATAATTGTAACCTCTCTTTAAAATATCCACTTAAAAAAAGTTGCTAAGTTGATCAGAAACGGGCTCTCAAGTGTTGCCGTAATAATTCACCATTAAAATGGCACACTCACGGACAGGAGAACGCGAATTCGATTATGCGCACTGTTCAAAACATACAGAGGTGAGCCTGCCTGGAGAGAAATAAAAAATAGGTTGCAGCCGCCAAATTACTCTTCAAGGAACGACCACTCATATAAATTGAGGGAAAGAAGACAGAGGACGGACACTGGAAACTTTTCTTTTCTCAATCGTACTATCAGGGACTGGAATGCTTTACCTACAGACTTACTAAAGGCTTTACCAATAACCAAAAATGTATTTAAAAATAGGCTTAAGGACTTCACTAATAGACGGTAGTGTATTATACACTCTACTTAAAGGTTGTAATTGATATCTTGTTATTTGAAGTGTTCTATCAGTGAGGAAGTGTGTTGTGTCAGTGAAGTGTGTAGTGTCAGTGAAGTCTATTGTGTAAGTGAAGTGTTTTGGTGTCAGTGAAGTGGCTGTGCAATGTATTTGAACAGTGAAATGTTTAGAAGTGTTAGTGAAATCAGGTAGAATCAGTGCAATGAGTGAGTTGTCAGCAAAATAAGTGTAGTGCCGAAAGGTACTTGTGCAGGTATGAACCTGTCACACTCGTGGGTCTTAGTTCGAACTTAGGGTTAAGATACAAATTAGATTTACTTTAAATGTTATTTTAAGTGATCATGCTTCATTTAATTTAGGATGCTCCTTGTTACTATTATTATTATTATTATTATTATTTTATTATTATTATTATTATTATTATTATTATTATTATTAATTATTGTTTTTTATTAGTTGTGTTTATTATTAATTGTCATTATTGAGTGTAATTAGTTATCACTGCCATCGGGTATACACCCATTTGCAGTGTGAATAAATACATACATACATACATACACACATAGAAACGATAAGTTGGAGAAATTTTGTTTCTGAAATTTCGTAAGCTTTTCTATCGATTGTCATTTATTGACAAGACCGACAATATAGAAAATAATATCATGATACTTTTAACACAGTCTAGTATAGACAGTCACGAAGCTCAATGCGTGCTAAATATGCATCCATAGATAGTTGCTAACCACCAGGATCGCTAATATCGCCTCATTACAGACAATGCGAAATAGTACAGGGACAGTCTATTGTTCCTAGCACCCTCACAACTCAAGCTTCCTGGCTGTATATACTAGACTGTGCTTTTAATACAATGTACACTGGGATGTAAAACAAATGCCGATGCGAAATTATATCGTTTTCCGAGGACTGTAGCAAACATGGCGAGGTGGAAATCTATTTTCCCGAGATTAGCTTTTTAAAAACATCTAAATACAACTTTTATAACATGTTCTCGTTATTGTATGTATAATATGAATTTATTTTAAATTATTCATATGTATTTACAACATTAATAAAAATACTACACGAAAATAGTGAAACTGCAGTTTATATGGTATTCCACAGCCTTCCTTATTATCCATGGATGCTGTCATTGTTACAATCGATATATACGGCCGTTTATGTTTCATATTGTATTAACAAATGTATCAATAATTTTATTATAAGTACAGATACAGAACTGAAAATTTGAATCTAATTTAATCATTTAACTACACATTTCTCCTTTTCATGGAATAAAAATTTTTAGAAAATTCAGGCTAGTTCAGATGTGTTTGTATAATATCATTTTATTGCAATGCCTTCTGTGTATCTCTATTTCAATTGTTTCCTAAGCGAAGTCTTGTAACACGAATTTTCAAATCGATAGCGACTCTTGGCATTTCTTTTACAACCCAGTATATTATACTACGCTGAATGGAGCTGCATTTCTTGGAATCACGCTGGTAGGGGGTACGCAGCCCTGCGAACCTCATAGCTAGAATTGTGTCCATTCACCAGTTACAGATGAACCGACCAATAACAAAATTTCCCCATTATTTTTATAACTTTAAATCTTACAAACAGCTAGGACATTCAAAAATACTTTCTATGCTCGACGATGCCGAAATGTAGTAATTATACACCTGGTAGCAGTCCTTTAATGCATGTCACTAAAGTACACCTAATCATTAAAGTACAGGTGTTTTCAGCCAATGGCAACTCAGCTTACAGGTGTTCAGCCAATGACAAGTCAGCTTTGTACCGTTATAAAACCGCAAGTATCGATTATTCTCGGATATGCAATCGAAAGACAATTAGCGAAAAGTCACGGAGGCTGGAAATCCAATACTGTCGCAGAAGGTTATGTTCTGTTACTATAATAATTAGCGTTAATTGTAAATAATATTCAAATAAATTCAATTTGTCATCTCGTTTTTCAATGTCGAATTCAATAATCAAGGTTATACCAAGTTTAACGGGATTACACAAGGTCAATGACATTATTGTTCCTCGGAAAAAATCAATACTTTCGCGTCTGCGCACATCTCACAATTCACGACCTAGAACAAGGTCACTTCCGACCTTGTCAGATGCAAATAAAATGTATACATCTGAATGATTTCAAGTTAGAAATATGGTCGAGCATAAAAAGTCGTATGAAACTCGCCTATAATGGTAATTAAGAAGCTCGTATGAAAATTATGAAACTCGCTTGCGCTCGTTTCATAAACATCCATACTCGCTTCTTAATTACTATCATTATAGGCTAGTTGCATATGTACTATTTACAAATATTTAATCTTTATACCAACTTAAAGTGTAATATATCATACATCATCCAGTAACAGTTGAGAATCGTGTACCAAGTAGTTACTCATTCATTTTCAACTTTAATACTGAAAATGTATTATTTTTTATTTTGTTTCAGAAATTTATAAATTCTCTATAACGACTAACAAGCATCATATAAATACCAAAATTGCACTAAAAATTTGTCTTTCCTATTGTTAATCAACAGTTAAAAACATTGCTAGTTTCCTTAACAATCGAAGTCCAGGGCAGCATTTTATAAGAAAAACTGTCATCCAGGATGCAGCGAAGTAGAAACCCTTGGGCATGTTTTGGGTTATTGCCCTGAAGGAGAACTACTGAGGAACAATCGCCACCATAAAGTGAGAAGCTCCATCGCAACCACTCTTCGGAAGGCAAAGTGGGAGGTTTACGAAGAAGTGCACTGCTTGGCTGAGAATGGGTCAACGAGAAGAGCAGACATTATAGCCATCGATTGCCGGAATCAAAAAAGCCTCATTCTTGACCCCACTGTCCGTTTTGAGAAGGATGATCAATAAGCCAATAACGTTAACGATGAAAAGAAGTCTATTTACAGTCCATGTATTCCTCACTTCAGTGAGAGATACAAAATGAATATTAATACATGGGAAGTGAAAGGACTTCTTTTTGGCGCTAGGGGAACTTCATTTAAGTTAACCAAAACCATTCTCCTTTCTCTTAAATTTTCTAATGAGGACATTAACAAAATTTGTCTAATGGTATTGAGAGATTCATTATCCATTTTACACAATCACTTGTAAAATAATATGTAATTTTTTTTTACTTCATTTCATTACTCTTCAATGTATTTTCATCTCATGTTGTTAAATGTTATGTTTTATTTAACGACGCTCGCAACTGCAGAGGTTATATCAGCGTCGCCGGATGTGCCGGAATTTTGTCCCGCAGGAGTTCTTTTACATGCCAGTAAATCTACTGACATGAGCCTGTCGCATTTATTATTGTTATCCAAATATTGAAACCCCATTTTACCTTTGGTATATTAGGGTTGTAGTTTGTTACATGTGAAATACATTATGTAGTGATAATACACAATTTTAAAGAATTAATAGTAGGTCTGAATCATAGTTACAATATAAATACACTAATTAAGAGACAGTAAACAATACTAAATACGTTATGCAATAATTACTTTCAGTTAAACAAAATGAAATAAAATTAGAAATTATAATCGAAGGTGTAGAGAAATTGCAAGATTATTACATTAATTTGTGATTTTATACATAATTTTAAGCAATATTAATGAGATAATGCACAGAATTGGCGTAGTTACAAATAAAACACCTATTATATAGTAGGTTTGCGATAGTAAAAAAAATAAAAACAAAATTACTTATGGTTACAAACTATATATCTGTCATCAAATACTCAACAATAGTAAAATCTATAATACAAACATAGTTATTGTTGTTATTACTATTATTATGTCCCAAAGATAGACACCTTGTTTTAGATAGTGCATTAGGATTTTATAACATCATTAATTTATATACAATTAATAGCTACAGTCTTGCGTGGATGTGGTGTATGAACTCTATGAATTGTTTGTAACAACATTTTTTTCTAAGAAAATGGTAAAGGGGTGTGCAGTAATTTAAATTGCAGTCCGAGATATGATATCTTAAAAAGTGTCTTTTCCTTTCGAACACAGGACAGTGAAAAATCAAATGTTCAACAGTCTGATTCTCTTTGCATATGTACAGAGATTCTTCTGCACTTTTGATCCTAAATCTTTCAAAGTAGGAACCGAATTTTCCATGGCCTGTCGCATTTAAGCACACTTAAATGCCATCGACCTGGCCCGGGATGGAACCCGCAACCTTGGGCATAGAAGGCCAGCGCTATACCAACTCGCCAACCAGGTCGACTTCATCTCATGTTTCTCCGAAATTAAATTGTACTTTATTTTTAAATTTATCATTGTTCCGTATTCTCTCTGCAATCATATTGTATTTTTAATTTAACCTCTCCTTTGTACTCTGTATCCTAATGGTCAGCCGTAATGTCGGCCAGATGTCCCAAATTGTGGAATTTATGTGTAAAGTGTCCTTAAACGTTCTAGCAACACTGCATGTTAAATATATATTAATGTGTTCATTCTTTCACTAGTATTTCAAATAATTCATTATTAAATATTTATATAGACAACAGTTTATATTTCCTGTTATTAAATATAATTCAGCATTTATTTAAACATTTAAATTTCCCATATTTTATTTATTTATGTTTGTTTATTTATACACGCTTTAACATGTAGGTCATACTATCACGTGTGTAGGATATTTGCGTATATCCCCAGGCCGTAGATTATAATTGTGATTCTGTTTCCATTGTCACATGTTAATAATAATAATATGGCTTGTATTCGTTTTAACTGGCATCAATTTTAAATGATTATGTAATTGAGGCTTTAATGAATCATAGTATGTAAATGTCCAATCCGGAATTTGCCTTTGTCACAAAGGGAAATCATGATAAAGCTCAGTGAGATTAGTCGGCCACGGGGTTTGAACCCCAGTCTAATACGTTACAACTGACAATCTCGCTCGGTGAATCATAAATTTATTTCGTAGTCATGTAACTTATTTACAGCATAATAAAAAACCTTTAATTTATTATAAGATAAAACTCAGACCTGTGGTTTAAATGACACTTCATTCCAGCATTAAACGTTACTAGATGTTATTGGAAGACTAAATTATTGATTAAGGGAGAGTCGGGTAGTATCGGACAGTGCGTTTCTTTCATCTACCACCACATGGTAGTACTTGAATGACATGGTTACGTTTCCTTATGCGACATCACAGAAACGAAACCATGTCAATCAGGTACTATCATCGTGTGGTAGATGAAAGAAACTCACTGTCCGATATTACCCGATGTCCGATACTACCCGACTCTCCCCTACATTCTTATTAAGGGTTAAATAACTAATGAAAGATTGAAATAAACTTTTAAGCAAATAAACACTGGTAGGCCATAAGAACCTACAGAGACAACATTGAAATTAAATTCGACATTGAAAAACGAGATGACAAATTGAATTTATTTGAATATTATTTACAATTAACGCTAATTATTATAGTAACAGAACATAACCTACTGCGACAGTATTGGATTTCCAGCCTCCGTCACTTTTCGCTAATTCTCTTTCCATTGCATATCCGAGAGTAATCGATACTTGCGGTTTTATAACGGTAGAAAGCTGACCTGTCATTGGCTGAACAGTTGTAACCTGAGTCGTCATTGGCTGAAAGACCTGACCTTTAATGAGTAGGTGTACTTTAATGACATGCATTAACGGACTGCTACCAGGTGTATAATTACTACATTTCGGCATGGTCGAGCATAAAATAAATTATTGCAAAGTTTGGATACTTTTCCTCAAGGAAACACAATTGTTCCTTTTCATTCTTCTTGAATGAAAGAAAGCCATTTATATTATACAAATAAACAATTATCTTTATAGAAGATAAATGCTGCTATTGTTGCTGTTGTCAAATGTGCTGCATCTAACACTGTAGTCATTAGGGGTGCTATTCATAGACATTTCGCTAGCCCGCGCTACGAGAGTGCTAAGCTAGCCCCGGCTATCGACTGATTACTTGTACAGGATTGATATCATATCATATCATCATATCATATCATATCATATCATATCATATCATATCATATCATATCATATCATATCATATCATATCATATATCGTATCGTATCATATCATATATCGTATCATATCATATCATATCATATCATATATCGTATCGTATCATATCATATATCGTATCGTATCGTATCACATCACATCACATCACATCACACCACACCACATCACATCACATCATATCATATCATATCATATCATATCATATCATATCATATCATATCATATCATATCATATCATATCATATCGCTAAGACTGGTTTATGAATACGAAAAACGTTAGTTCGCTGATCATCCACCGGAAGCCAGCGCTAAGAATGTCTATGAATATGGCCCTAGAAGTTTTGCTCTCCAATATTTTCAGGTCTTAGAAACTTCCTGTTTGATAGCAATGCAGTTGTTCAGATGGTGTTCATCCATTTCTTCCTCCGGATAAGATGCTCTTTGGTGAAGGGAAAATATTGATTTTGTGAACATGTTTTGCAAGGCAATCATGACCTGCTGTTAATCGAAAATATGCTGCCGGTATTTTTTATCAGCCATTCCCATTTTTTTGTCTTTGGCTGCTGTTTTAAGTCTGTTATCATTCATAAATTTGATTTTTCAATTTTATGTGACGTTTCACTGCTGAGTTAGGTGTTGGTTTGGATGTTGGTAATTGTTCTATGAGAGATCGTTTTCTGGCAAGAAATCAGCTCTTTCATTACCAATAATCCCATAGTGAGAGGGTAGTCACTGGAAGACAATTTCTTTACCACAGCTTCGAAGTTGCGAAATAATGTCGTAGCATTCCTTGCAGTCAGACGTTTTTGGCCAGCAAACAGAGTGAATAGCTGGTTTCGAATAGCAAAGGAGAACTAATTTGGAGAACATGGTTTCCTGTGTCAATAAATTTTGGAGAGAGATTTTTATAGCGTGAATTTTACCATCAGAATTTGTTGTTCCTCTTCCAGCTTGGCAATAAAATGAAATAAGAGAAGATGAGTTAAATTTATTTACAATATCATCGGTTTCGCATTTATATTGTATTATAGTATAACATTTTGTATTTTGGTTAGGCCTACATATCTCAATTAGTAGCATATTTAAAATCATTAAAATAAGTAACAAATGAAAATACAAAAGCATAGACCTGTACAGTCATTTCGCATTTTATTTCTAATACGAAAAATTAGTGTTGTGGGATTTAATCGATTAATCGATCAATTTTTTGTAAGATTAATCGATCAAAAATATTTAACGCAATAATCGAGTCGATTAAAATTAATCGCTTGTAGTTGATATCAATTATTATTCTGTTAAGACAAACTCGTACTAAAAATTCCGATAATATTTCTCTGTCGGAAATTGCTTACTTAAAAGCACAATAGTACTGTTATTTTCTAACTGTACACCAGGTAGCGTAGAGAAAATCTTTGCACAAACATTTCAGAAACAGATGGAGATATGAGGACAGTGATCTAGTCTACCTCTATTGAAAGTTGAAACACAATGCGAAATCCTTATTAAGTTTTATGGTTTTCCAAAAAAAACTTCCACCTTGTTGTCAGCTCATCTTCCTAGCATATGAAATACATACTTTTCTGGGATTCCTCCTCCTCATTCCTTATAAAATAGCCGTGTCTACACTGTGTGCAAGTGAGAGCGTAACTACCTTCTTCTTTCTCTAAAATCTGCTAATTCGGATTACAATATGGGCCAGTCTTCTGTTTCGACCGCTGTAGTTTTGCAGTTGCAGTTTCTGTACTGAGTTTGTATATGAAGGTTGTGTGTTTAGTTTGATAAAGAAAAAAATTATTTTTCTAAGGTCTGTGAAAAGTGTAAACTCCATTATGTCAATTGAGTATTTGAGAGGTTAACTTCGGTGAAACATTTGGATTTAAATTGAACGATCATGGAGAAGTCCTTGACAGAAAAATGTTTTTTTTTTTACTGTTTAGTGATGCAGGAAACATTGTTACTAAACGTAGAGCGGCACTTAATTCGGAGCATGTGAATGCACTCACATGTTTAAAATCATGGATGAAGCAGTATCAACTAGGTGAGTCTTCATACTTTTTGTTATTTATGTTTGTCTCAAAAATTCCGGGAGAAATTGACACAATAAATTATAAGCATCGTAATAAATATGTTAGCATGTAATCAAAATAACTGTTTTGTAATATAACGATGCAATATATTATACAGATAAACAACATTAATTTAATACTTATGTTTATCACCGAACACAAGTTAAATTTAACAATAATTGTGTATTACAGTATATTAAAACATTTTTTCAACTCGATCAAAACTCGATTTATCGATTAAATTCAAGAAGTTAATCGATTAAATATTTTGATCGATCGACAGCACTACGAAAAATCATCTACCCTAAATTTATAATAACTGACTTCCTGTACAGATGTGTCTGCGTCTGCATCAGTGTTGTATTTATATTTCTATTTAGGCCTATACTCGTAATAAGATTAACAACATTTGCAGCTGATGTAAAATTAAACGATGTTTCCAAGAACATCATGATTTTATTAACGTCCGTATTGCTTGGAATAGGAGCGAACCATTTGTCTTCCCGGTCATTTAGACGATTCCAAATTGGGTCTTCTTACACAAGAAGACAAATGCGTGAGCTCTCCTATGCAGACAAAATGGCTGCACGTTTCAAGATTATAAATGCAGATTTAATGAATTGTCTACACGGCGCTAGGGGGAGATAATTCATAGTCCGCATACGTCATCACAGCTTCCGACGCAGTTTCATTCATCACAATCTTTTGACAACCGAGACATCAGGAAATGGATTTGCAGGAGTTGGGGTTATGTACGGGCTGGAGCAACAATTATTACGGCTTAACAGCGTTTAACTAACTTGAGTTTATTGTGCATTGACTTCACATAGTAAGAGGCTTCTAATTTGATGACAGGACATCCCCAACAAGATAGTTTTGCAGCTTCCAAGCTGGATTATACACTTGTAATCTCTCAAGTCCTGCCTCAAGGCAAGAAGGCAGTGTTTGAGGTTGTAATAAATGTCTGAGTCATCACACACAACTAAGTGAAACGTACAGTCAGGGGGTAAACGTAATTAGTAGGGTATACGAAGATCATTAAAGCCACATTAAAATGGGACACATTCACGGACAGGAGAATACGAATTCGATTATGCGCAATGTTCAAAACATACAGAGGTGAGCCTGCCTGGAGAGAAATAAAAAATAGGTTGCAGCCGCCAAATTACTCTTGAAGGAACAACCACTCATATAAATTGAGGGAAAGAAGACAGTGGACGGACATTGGAAAGTTTCCTTTTCTCAATCGTACTATCAGGGACTGGAATGCTTTACCTGCAGACTTACTGAAGGCTATACCAGTAACCAAAAATGTATTTAAAAATAGGGTTCAGGACTTTACTAATAGACGGTAGTATATTATACACACTATTTAAAGGATGTAATTGATGTTTTGTTATTTTCAACGTTGTATCGGTGAAGAAGTGTGTTGTGTCACTGAAGTGTGTTCTGTCAGTGAAGTGTGTTTCAGTGAAATGTGTTTGTGTCAGTAGAGTGTGTTGTGTCAGTGAAGTGTATTTCAGTGAAATGTGTTTGTGTCAGTGAAGTGTGTTTCAGTGAAATGTGTTTGTGTCAGTGAAGTGTATTTTGTCAGTGAAGATTTATTTATTTATTTATTTATTCTCGTGGAGTGGTAGTGGTTGCAATTTATTTCAACTTATTATAGTTAGAGCAAAGCATTTGAACATTGAAGTATTAGTGAAATCAGGATAGTATAAGTGAAATGTGTCGTAGTTCCAGTGCAGTGAGTGAGTTGACAGCGAAATGAGTGTAGTGCTGAAAGGTACTTGTGCAGGTATGAACATATCATACTCATGGGTTTTAGTTCGAATTTTGGGTTAAGATACAAATTACATTTACTTTAAATGTTATTTTAAGTGATCGTGCTTCATTTATTTTAGGATGCTCATTGTTAATATTATTATACTATTATTATTATTAATTTATTATTGTGTTTATTATTAATTGTCATTATTGTTACCACTGCCACCGCGTATTTACCTATTTGCAGTGTGAATAAATAAATACATATATTCAGAAGGCAGATAAACTACTTTCATAGCAAAGATTAACAGCATCGATAAGTACAGATCATTTGCTCCATTTACATTAACAGTATCTGATTTTGATACACAGTACGAAAGAAAGATTCTAGCATTGAAAGATTCTGAAAATGACTTGAATAATAACGATTATGATGGTTTTCAGGATAAAGTGTTACGTAGTTAGAAATATGCTGGAAAGAGGAATAAATGTAGTCCATAAGGAAGTATGTTTAAATTTCGTTCTTTGTCAAAATGTATGTTGAATTTTGCCCTTTATAATATATGAATAACGCTGTTTAATTTTGTGTTATTTTTGCCACGCCCTCAATAAACTCCATGTGTGGAATCCGATATTAAATACAACAGGAATAAGTGACACTTGAATAAAAAATAAACAGCTGTAAAATATTGCATAAGACAAAAATACAGTTACATTTTAGAATGTCATTCAATTCCTCTGAATATATTAAGAAAATAAAATAATTATAGGGCTTGTCGAAGAAATCATTAACTCTTAACATTTTTCGATTTTTCTTATAAAATTTTCCTGTCAAACTTACAGAGAAGTTGGTATTTATAAATTTATTTCCCATTAAATCTCTAACCATAGTGAACTGCGTCATACAGTATATAATTTACGAAATGGATAGAGGACCTAAAAACAAGCAAAAAGTGCATACACTCGTAATTAAATAGCCCATTTTTCTGTTTGCAATGAGCACAGTTATTTCTGTTTATATTATTTTATTTGTTTATTACAACTTTATTTTTACGTTTTTGTTTACAAAGTCGTTGCGTAGTTGTACAGATAGTGCTCAAAGCAGACACCTGGAGTTGAATTAAATTGTGTTCTATTTAACGACGCTCGCAACTGCAGAGTTTATATTAGCGTAACCGGTGTGTTGGAATTTTCTCCCGCAGGAGTTCTTATACTTACTTACTTACTTACTTACTTACAAATGGCTTTTAAGGAACCCGAAGGTTCATTACCGCCCTCACATAAGCCCGCCAGCGGTCCCTAACCTGTGCAAGATTAATCCAGTCTCTATCATCATACCCCACCTCCCTCAAATCCATTTTATTATTATCCTCCCATCTACGTCTCGGCCTCCCTAAAGGTCTTTTTCCCTCCGGTCTCCCAACTAACAATCTATATGCAATTTCTGGATTCGCTCATACGTGCTACATGCCCTGCCCATCTCAAACGTCTGGATTTAATGTTCCTAATTATGTCAGGTGAAGAATACAATGCGTGCAGTTCTGTGTTGTGTAACTTTCTCCATTCTCCTGTAACTTCATCCCGCTTAGCCCCAAATATTTTCCTAAGCACCTTATTCTCAAACACCCTGAACCCATGTTCCTCTCTCAAAGTGAGAGTCCAAGTTTCACAACCATACAGAAGAACCGGTAATATAACTGTTTTATAAATTGTAACTTTCAGATTTTTGGACAGCAGACTGGATGATAAGAGCTTCTCAACCGAATAATAACAGGCATTTCCCATATTTATTCTGCGTTTAATTTCCTCCCGAGTGTCATTTATATTTGTTACCGTTGCTCCAAGATATTTGAATTTTTCCACCTCTTCGAAGGATAAATCTCCAATTTTTATATTTCCATTTCGTACAATATTCTGGTCACGAGACATAATCATATACTTTGTCTTTTCGAGATTTACTTCCAAACCGATCGCTCTATACATATAAGTAAATTTTATTTTTTATTTTATTGGGTTATTTTACGACGCTTTATCAACATCTAGGTTATTTAGCGTCTGAATGATATGAAGGTGATAATGCCGGTGAAATGAGTCCGGGGTCCAGCACCGAAAGTTATTCAGCATTTGCTCCTATTGGGTTGGGGGAAAACCCCCGGAAAAAACCTCAACCAGGTAACTTTCCCCGACCGGGATTCGAACCCGGGCCACCTGGTTTCGCAGCCAGACGCGCTGACCGTTACTCCACAGGTGCGGATATATATAAGTAAATCTATTGACATGAGCCAAACCGGAAACTTCATAGGAAATATACATTTATAGCAGGCAGAGATGAAGAAGCTTAAACTACTATGTTAATGTAAATACGGTGTTATTTTGAAGCATCTAGAATTATTGCAGTTTAGAATCGCACATGTTTGTACATCCTATAGAGCTTTGAAGTGGTGTTATAAATAATGCAGTTCACGTAACGCAGCCATCTCGACTAGCTGTGTCAGCTGCAGGATTAGACATGAATCCCTGCCTGCAGGTAGAGGACAGGTGGTCGAGAAAGTGAATGTTTAAAATCAGAACAGAATCTGTGGGCTTCTTCACGCCGCTCAGTAGCCGCAATGAAAATGACGACATTGGCCCTTGGACGTGGAAACTCGCAGGTTACGTCTTACGAGAGGATTTATCTTTGTATCCCCGTTCTCCGGGTTGATCCCTACTAAAACCTTCACCCCGTCAGACCCTTCCCTCCCCATCCAAACAGGCCCAGCTCGCTCGTCTCCGAGTCTTCAACTTAATTCCCTGCTACAGTCTCTTCCCAATATTATTCGCCACAAGAAGATCTAAATATTTCTCATATAGATACAACTGTACATTTGCCACAAGCAGATCTAAATATTTCTTTTTTTTTTTTTAATACAACTGTGCATTTGCCATAAGCAGATCTAAATATCTCTCATATGAATACCACTTTACAATTGCCACATGCAGATCTAAATATTTCTCATATTAATACAACTGTACAATTGCCACAAGCAGATCAAAATATTTCTCATATTAATACAACTGTGCATTTGCCACAAGCAGATCTAAATATTTCTCATTTTAATACAACTGTGCATTTACCACAAGCAACTGTGCATTTACCACAAGCAGATATAAATATTTCTCATATTAATACAACTGTGCATTTGCCACAAGCAGATCTAAATATTTCTCATATTAATACAACTGTGCATTTACCACAAGCAACTGTGCATTTACCATAAGCAGACATAAATATTACTCATATGAATACAAACGTGCATTTGCCACAAGCAGATATAAATATTTTTCATATTATTACAACTGTTCATTTACTACAAGCAGATATAAATATTTCTCTTATTAATACAACTGTGCATTTGCCGCAAGCAGATCTAAATATTTCTCATATGAATACAACTTTACAATTGCCACAAGCAGATCTAGATATTTCTCATATTAATACAACTGTGCATTTGCCGCAAGCAGATCTAAATATTTCACATATGAATACAACTTTACAATTGCCACATGCAGATCTAAATATTTCTCATATTAATACGACTGTACAATTGCCACAAGCAGATCAAAATATGTCTCATATTAATACAACTGTGCATTTGCCACAAGCAGATATAAATATTTCTCATATGAATACAAGTGTGCATTTACCACAAGCAGATCTAAATATTTCTCATATTAATATAACTGTGCATTTACCACAAGCAGATATAAATATTTCTCATATTAATACAACTGTGCATTTGCCACAAGCAGATCTAAATATTTCTCATATTAATATAACTGTGCATTTACCACAAGCAGATATAAATATTTCTCATATGAATACAACTGTGCATTTACCACAAGCAGATCTAAATATTTCTCATATTAATATAACTGTGCATTTACCACAAGCAGATATAAATATTTCTCATATTAATACAACTGTGCATTTGCCACAAGCAGATCTAAATATTTCTCATATTAATACAACTGTGCATTTGCCACAAGCAGATCTAAATATGTCTCATATTAATATAACTGTGCATTTACCACAAGCAGATATAAATATTTCTCATATTAATACAACTGTGCATTTGCCACAAGCAGATATAAATATTTCTCATATTAATACAACTGTGCATTTGCCACAAGCAGATCTAAATATGTCTCATATTAATATAACTGTGCATTTACCACAAGCAGATATAAATATTTCTCATATTAATACAACTGTGCATTTGCCACAAGCAGATCTAAATATGTCTCATATTAATATAACTGTGCATTTGCCACAAGCAGATATAAATATTTCTCATATTAATACAACTGTGCATTTGCCACAAGCAGATCTAAATATGTCTCATATTAATATAACTGTGCATTTGCCACAAGCAGATATAAATATTTCTCATATTAATACAACTGTGCATTTGCCACAAGCAGATCTAAATATGTCTCATATTAATATAACTGTGCATTTGCCACAAGCAGATATAAATATTTCTCATATTAATATAACTGTGCATTTGCCACAAGCAGATCTAAATATGTCTCATATTAATATAACTGTGCATTTGCCACAAGTAGATATAAATATTTCTCATATTAATACAACTGTGCATTTGCCACAAGCAGATCTAAATATGTCTCATATTAATATAACTGTGCATTTGCCACAAGCAGATATAAATATTTCTCATATTAATACAACTGTGCATTTGCCACAAGCAGATATAAATATTTCTCATATTAATATAACTGTGCATTTACCACAAGCAACTGTGCATTTACCACAAGCAGATATAAATATTTCTCATATGAATACAACTGTGCATTTGCCACAAGCAGATATAAATATTTCTCATATGAATACAACTGTGCATTTACCACAAGCAGATATAAATATTTCTCATATGAATACAACTGTGCATTTACCACAAGCAGATATAAATATTTCTCATATTAATACAACTGTGCATTTACCACAAGCAGATATAAATATTTCTCATATTAATACAACTGTGCATTTACCACAAGCAGATATAAATATTTCTCATATTAATACAACTGTGCATTTACCACAAGCAGATATAAATATTTCTCATATGAATACAACTGTGCATTTACCACAAGCAGATATAAATATTTCTCATATTAATACAACTGTGCATTTGCCACAAGCAGATATAAATATTTCTCATATGAATACAACTGTGCATTTGCCACAAGCAGATATAAATATTTCTCATATGAATACAACTGTGCATTTACCACAAGCAGATATAAATATTTCTCATATTAATACAACTGTGCATTTGCCACAAGCAGATATAAATATTTCTCATATGAATACAACTGTGCATTTGCCACAAGCAGATATAAATATTTCTCATATTAATACAACTGTGCATTTACCACAAGCAGATATAAATATTTCTCATATGAATACAACTGTGCATTTACCACAAGCAGATATAAATATTTCTCATATGAATACAACTGTGCATTTACCACAAGCAGATATAAATATTTCTCATATGAATACAACTGTGCATTTACCACAAGCAGATTTAAATATTTCTCATATTAATACAACTGTGCATTTGCCACAAGCAGATATAAATATTTCTCATATGAATACAACTGTGCATTTGCCGCAAGCAGATATAAATATTTCTCATATTAATACAACTGTGCATTTGCCACAAGCAGATATAAATATTTCTCATATGAATACAACTGTGCATTTGCCACAAGCAGATATAAATATTTCTCATATTAATACAACTGTGCATTTGCCGCAAGCAGATATAAATATTTCTCATATGAATACAACTGTGCATTTACCACAAGCAGATATAGATATTTCTCATATTAATACAACTGTGCATTTACCACAAGCAGATATAAATATTTCTCATATTAATACAACTGTGCATTTACCACAAGCAGATATAAATATTTCTCATATGAATACAACTGTGCATTTGCCGCAAGCAGATATAAATATTTCTCATATGAATACAACTGTGCATTTACCACAAGCAGATATAAATATTTCTCATATTAATACAACTGTGCATTTGACACAAGCAGATATAAATATTTCTCATATGAATACAACTGTGCATTTGCCACAAGCAGATATAAATATTTCTCATATTAATACAACTGTGCATTTACCACAAGCAGATATAAATATTTCTCATATTAATACAACTGTGCATTTACCACAAGCAGATATAAATATTTCTCATATGAATACAACTGTGCATTTGCCGCAAGCAGATATAAATATTTCTCATATGAATACAACTGTGCATTTACCACAAGCAGATATAAATATTTCTCATATTAATACAACTGTGCATTTGCCACAAGCAGATATAAATATTTCTCATATGAATACAACTGTGCATTTGCCACAAGCAGATATAAATATTTCTCATATTAATACAACTGTGCATTTACCACAAGCAGATATAAATATTTCTCATATGAATACAACTGTGCATTTACCACAAGCAGATATAAATATTTCTCATATGAATACAACTGTGCATTTACCACAAGCAGATATAAATATTTCTCATATGAATACAACTGTGCATTTACCACAAGCAGATATAAATATTTCTCATATTAATACAACTGTGCATTTGCCACAAGCAGATATAAATATTTCTCATATGAATACAACTGTGCATTTGCCGCAAGCAGATATAAATATTTCTCATATTAATACAACTGTGCATTTGCCACAAGCAGATATAAATATTTCTCATATGAATACAACTGTGCATTTGCCACAAGCAGATATAAATATTTCTCATATTAATACAACTGTGCATTTGCCGCAAGCAGATATAAATATTTCTCATATGAATACAACTGTGCATTTACCACAAGCAGATATAGATATTTCTCATATGAATACAACTGTGCATTTACCACAAGCAGATATAAATATTTCTCATATTAATACAACTGTGCATTTACCACAAGCAGATATAAATATTTCTCATATGAATACAACTGTGCATTTGCCGCAAGCAGATATAAATATTTCTCATATGAATACAACTGTGCATTTACCACAAGCAGATATAAATATTTCTCATATTAATACAACTGTGCATTTGACACAAGCAGATATAAATATTTCTCATATTAATACAACTGTGCATTTACCACAAGCAGATATAAATATTTCTCATATTAATACAACTGTGCATTTGACACAAGCAGATATAAATATTTCTCATATTAATACAACTGTGCATTTGCCACAAGCAGATATAAATATTTCTCCTATGAATGCCATCGATGATACATATACGATATTCGAATACGATTGAATTTTTTTTTATTTTAGTATGTTATTTTACGACGCTTTATCAACAGCTTCGGTTATTTAACGTCTGAATGAGATGAAGGTGATAATGCCGGTGAAATGAGTCCGGAGTCCAACACCGTAAATACGATTGAATGTAAATAAATACAATACAATACAATTCCATATTAGTGTATTGTACTGTAATTATTTACTTTAAGAGAAGAATAAAATTAAATGTTGTATGTTTAAAAGTTGCAGATGTTGTCACACCACTAACATGTATACGAACTTATTGATATTAGAAGAGACAAATTCGCTCCGGCGCCGGGGATCGAACCCGCGTGTTTGGTTCTACGTACCAAGCGCTCTAACCAGTGAGCTACGCCAAAGTTCAATCCACAGCACCGGATCGAATCTCAGTCCTCTAGTTTTTCTTCCCTTTGCGGCCTTACTCCATGTTCTACATATATGCTGATATGTTATATTAAGTCAACTGTCATTATACAATTGTTGCCATAACAGATAAATTCCGTAGGATCAAAAATTATTATTTACGTAGATACATACTTATATTTAATTAATTGTATAGAACAGTAACTCTGAAGAACTGATTACTACATTGTAATTAATGATATAGAAAAAAGTTTCATTTTGAACAATTACAGTATTTTGTTCAATATTTCGAAAAGTATCCCACCAAATTACAATTCACAAGCCCTCATTATACACACTAGCACACTGCATAATCACAAATAATATTTATTCGATATCTCAAGCACTATTTTATTTGGAAGACTGAAGCCTTTTGTTTTTGTTTTTTTATTACAAATCATTCCGGAAATTTTTTTCTGTTCATTTTTCAGACACTTTGTGCAATTTCACACTTAGCGTACGACTTAGCATCATCTTAAGTATGCATTTATTTATCATATGTGTTGCACCTTACTTCATAATTTCTTCGAACTAGTACAAAACGTGTCCTATAATCGTACTTTCAATAATGCCAAAGAAGTAGGTACTGTTTTTTTTTTTATAATTTACTGATCGATCAGCGCATTTAGCGCTATACAGATCACTCCTAAATAAAATATAAATACAATACATGACACTGAATTGAGGGCAGCCTAGATTGGGCTTCTCAATGAACAAAAATATTTGTTAATAAATAATTATTTACATAGGTTGGTGTGATGATAAATTTTGATTATAATATGAGGTCCATTGGAAGTCGGCTCTTGATTCTGGTGGGAAATGTGGACTTCCTTCCGAGAGAGTAGTGTATGGCGCCTGGAACATGTTCTAGGTTGTTACAGAACTTCTTAGCTTGTGAATGAATAAACTGTGTGATTGTGTCAATACCAGTTTCTCGTGTGTAGTTGGCTGTTACGGACAAACCAAGGAGAATTGAGTGAAATTTGTAGGATTTTATTTTGAAATGACTGGATGTGTTTAATTTCACTTATTGCAGCTCCTCTCCAGACAGGACAGGCATAAAGCATGTATTGTAGTTCAGTGTGATGCGCCAATTTTCAAACCAAGGGCATATGATGTTTAATAATAATAATAATAATAATAATAATAATAATAATAATAATAATAATAATAATAATAAAATAATAATCTTAGTAATAATAATTTATTTATTTAATCTGGCAGAGCTAAGGCCAGTAGGCATTCTCTTCCGCCCAGCCAGATTCTAATTCTAATTGAATACAATTGCTTACATAGTTATTACATTAATATCTAGACCATAAAACAAAATTAAAATAAATAATGAAAGTTGGATAAGTAATGTTAGTGTGACAATAATAAACATTGGTAAGAAATAGATATAATAATAATAATAATAATAATAATAATAATAATAACAATAATAATAATAATAACGATAATAATAACAACGATAATAATAATAATAATAATAATAATAATAATAATAATAATAATAATAACATTGAGAAACCTGAAACAGCTATTATTGTTAACAAGAATGGTTAGAAAAATATCACGTTAGCCTATTCTTAAATTGGTTTGATGTCTGACAGTCCCTGACATTACTCGGTAGGGAATTCCAAAGCCGAGGAACAGCCACAGTGAAAGAAGATGAATATGAGGATGTTCGGTGGGAGGGAATGGATAATATTGAGGAGTGTTGTGATCGTGTGTCTAGGTTATGATGGGTGGATAAATTTTGAAAACGGGACACAAGATAGACAGGAGTGGAGAAATTCAATATCTGAAAGAGAAGGGAAAGACAGTGGATTTTCCTACGATCTTCTAGACGGAGCCAGGACAACATTTCGAGGGATGGTGTTACGTGATCAGCCCGGCGAATATTGCAGACGAAACGGACGCACATATTATGAACACGTTGTAGTCTCTGCGCCGAAGTAACGCTTAGGTCAGTAAGCAGAATATCACAGTAATCGAAGTGGGGCATCACGAGTGTTTGCACAAACATTTTTTTCATGGAAAAGGGTAGAAAATTCTTCAATCGCCTAAACGAGTGGATTAATGAGAATACTTTTTTGCAGGTTTCTGCAACTTGAAATTTCCAATTTAAACTTTTATCCATATAAATACCTAGATTCTTTACTGATTCACTGAACGGAATTTCGGTGCCATATATTTTAATCGGGGACATTTAGTCTAAAATTTAAGGCTTCCTGAAGGTGATTTGAGGCTATGTTATACTGTATTTTAAACCGTTTGAAGTCATATTTGATGTTCAAAGAAACATTTCCATGGCAACAACTATTAACATGAAATTAGATGAGAAAGTGGCAGGCTTATTGAATTCCTAATAAGCGAAAGGTAATTAATAGGACAAAAAAGACATTGCTTGTAAGACAACTTAACGTAACAGGCTATTAAGTATAACACATAATGTAAGTAATTCACATGAGAGCACTTCAGAGTGTTCGGCATTCTCCGTTTACAAGCATTAAAGGCAAAGCTTCAAACTCTACATCAGGTTGCAAGCAATTACAAGTTCCTAGTTTCCTTTCCTTTTTCTAACAGGGAACCAGAAATTGCGCATGCAAAAACATTAAGGAAATTGGAAGGTTCTAAGAGCATCTCAGTGCATGAGATTGGAGTAAAAAAAAAAAAAAAAAAAACCTTTGGTGAATTATTGACATGCTCTAACTTTGTGGTCATTGTTTTTCCTTAGGAGTAAGTTCAACAATGAAGTCGTCACTACTATTTCGCGACATTGATTCTTATTCCTGGGATGCATCCGGAGGTGAGTTCGAATCCAGTTTGGGTTGATTACCAAGATGGGATTTTGCAACGTTTAGATTAATTATAATTACACAGGATAGCGAAATTAAATTTTGGTTCAAGGTTTTTAATATCGAGGATTGATTTTGATTAACTGTTGGCCTTTGTTCAAGAATCTGAAGTCAGATAAGTATTAATATCTGGTGCTTTAAACAGACTACTTTATATCATTCGATCTATCATTTTTTGTTCGTTCATCTGTTCTTCTTCTACTTCTTCCTCGTCATTTAGATCCAGATTATTTTTTTCAACTGATACTGATTCTATGTGAGACAGGCGATAAACATTCCTAAAGGTCTTTAGTTATCAGGATTGTTTATGAGGGAGAGACTGTTGTCGAACTGTTCTTGTTTGGTGCTTGGCTGGGACTAGTCAACAGTTCGACAACAGCTAAAATTACACGCACGGCTGTACTAGATTCACGGAGTCAACAGAAACATCTTGTACCACATACGTCTAATTACCGACACATAGTAACTGTATCATAGATTAACTCCGTACGTAGATGAAATTATTGGGGATCATCAGTGCGGTTTTCGGCGTAATAGATCGACTATTGATCAGATTTTTTGTATTCGACAGATAATGGAGAAAAAATGGGAGTATAAGGGTACAGTACATCAGTTATTCATAGATTTCAAAAAGGCTTATGACTCGGTTAAGAGGGAAGTATTATATGATATTCTTATTGAATTTGGTATTCCCAAGAAACTAGTTCGATTAATTAAAATGTGTCTCAGTGAAACATACAGCAGAGTCCGTATAGGTCAGTTTCTATCTGATACTTTTCCAATTCACTGCGGGCTAAAGCAAGGAGATGCACTATCACCTTTACTTTTTAACTTCGCTCTAGAATATGCCATTAGAAAAGGTCAGGATAACAGGCAGGGTTTGGAATTGAACGGGTTACATCAGCTTGTTGTCTATGCGGATGACGTGAATATGTTAGGAGAAAATACACAAACGATTAGGGAAAACACGGAAATTTTACTTGAAGCAAGTAGAGCGATCGGTTTGGAAGTAAATCCCGAAAAGACAAAGTATGTGATTATGTCTCGTGACCAGAATATTGTACGAAATGGAAATATAAAAATTGGAGATTTATTCTTCGAAGAGGTGGAAAAATTCAAATATCTTGGAGCAACAGTAACAAATATAAATGACACACGGGAGGAAATTAAACGCAGAATAAATATGGGAAATGCCTGTTATTATTCGGTTGAGAAGCTCTTATCATCCAGTCTGCTATCGAAAAATCTGAAAGTTAGAATTTATAAAACAGTTATATTACAGGTTCTTCTGTATGGTTGTGAAACTTGGACTCTCACTCTGAGAGAGGAACATAGGTTCAGGGTGTTTGAGAATAAGGTGCTAAGGAAAATATTTGGGGCTAAGCGGGATGAAGTTACAGGAGAATGGAGAAAGTTACACAACACAGAACTGCACATATTTTATTCTTCACCTGACATAATTAGGAACATTAAATCCAGACGTTTGAGATGGGCAGGGCATGTAGCACGTATGGGCGAATCCAGAAATGCATATAGAATGTTAGTTGGGAGCCGGAGGGAAAAAGACCTTTAGGGAGGTCGAGACGTAGGTGGGAGGATAATATTAAAATGGATTTGAGGGAGGTGGGGTATGATGATAGAGGCTGGATTAATCTTGCACAGGATAGGGACCGCTGGCGGGCTTATGTGAGGGCGGCAATGAACCTTCGGGTTCCTTAAAAGCCATTTGTAAGTAAGTAAGTAAGTAACTGTATCAATGATTTTCACAGTAGTCAGTATGAACAACATAAAGTGATAAGTCTACAAAGACTCCAATAACACATAGTACCAAAACTATAGATAAATCAGTGAACAAAAAAGTGCGTCATTAAGACAGTGATTTCAAATAAGATCAGCAGAAGCAGCCCAATTCAACGACACAACAGGCTAACACGGCCAACCATATAAGTGTTCAAAGTGTTTTATAGGGTTTATAGTGTTTTACAGTGTTTTATAGTGTATACATCACTTGTTTTATATTCGTATGTTATATTATTGTTCTCACGTAATTTTACACTGTCCTACACGGGCCTTCATAGTGAATTTTAACAGAATCTTAACAAGTAACTAGAGACACTGAATTAGGTTAATTCACAGCAACGATCAACTTTAGCTAGACTAGGAAATCATGATAGGTTCTATGCATTTGAATAACCCACAACAGAATATGAGGCTAGGTTTTCATCACATATGTTGGCATAACATCCTAACATCTGAAGATGATACAATAAGAGTATCGAAAACGTTAATGTAACCTAATAGCATTAAGATAAGCAAAGATGGAAAATAAAATTGCTATTGTTAAATAATTAAGCTTATCGGTATCACCAAAAATGAAACTTTGTGGTAATTGTTTTTCCTTAGGATTAAGTTCAACAATAAAGTCCTCACTACTATTTCGCGACATTGATTCTTATTCCTGGGATGCATCCGGAGGTGAGTTCGAATCCAGTTTTGGGTTGATTACCAAGATGGGATTTTGCAACGTTTAGACTAATTACACAGGGTAGCGAAATTTAAATTTTGGTTCAAGGCTTTTAATATCGAGGATTGATTTTGATTAACTGTTGGCCTTTGTTCAAGAATCTGAAGTCAGATAAGTATTAATATCTGGTGCTTTACACAGACTACTTTATATCATTCGAACTATCATTTTTTGTTCGTTCATCAATTCTTCTTCCACTTCTTCCTCGTAACTTACGATCAAGATTATTTTTTCAACTGATGCTGAGTCAATGTGATACAGGTGATAAACTTTCCTAAATGTGTTTAGTTATCAGGATTGTTTATGACGAGACGTTTGGAAGACTGTCATTGAACGTTCTTAGTGCATTATCTCTCCTTGTGCGTCTCTCTTTTCCCCAACTTAATAATATTTGGATTCCCATGTTCAAATTCCAATTCACTTCTCTGTAAGAACCAACGACCTTGTGAAGTCTACTTCTGAGCAACTTTATTGGCTACGAATTACAAATTACGAATTGAATATCACTCCATCTTTGTGATAAACTGAAATAGAGATAAGCCATTATCTGAACATAATGCTGCTTTTATGATTCAATGAAGTGAGCTTCCTCTTGTCTAGACTCTTTTAATATGGAATATATCAATCGTGAAAAGCTGTAACGGAAATACATTTCAGATGTAAAAAGATTGCTAATAACAGGCATCTCTATGGAACTGTATACACAGACTCTATCTATTTTCGTGCATCAGTGCAAAGCAACATGAAACGACACAAAGAAATTATGAATAGGTAAATGAACTTCTGGGTCACGTCATGCCGCTGAGAATAGAAAGAAACCAACCTTTGATGTCAGTTACGAAGTTAATTTGGAATAAATACGTTACCCAAGCTGTAGTTATTTATATGTACTAAGATATTTCATCGTGCGAGAATTTTCTATAAACTGGTGATGAACTGAATTGACAAGCCTAGTATGAAAGACGGACAAGAGCCGTTTTCATTATTTATTAATGAAGCCATATTTTTGTTTCATTATATTAACTTCTACCCATAGTGTAAGGCACAGAAATTTTTGTGTGTCATATTAGTAACTTCAATAACAAAATAATTCAGGTCTTCACTAAAAAATATTAGTTTAAAACACTTTGAAATATATTTAAAAATTACAGTGCCCACTTTTTAAACTAAGGGTCGAATTCATACTCGTCTTTTATAAAATGAGTAAACATTTAAGGGGAGAGGATGGTATTTTTTTTAACTTTTTTCCTATCTGGTGTAAAATATTAATTTTTTGTATGTAGAGAACTCACAGCTGTGGCAACTCAACCAAATAAAAATATTTTGAAAAAAAAAAATATTTAGTGGCCAAAATTTGAAAAAAAAAATATATACCCAATGCAGGATTGTACTAAAACCGATATATATAACCCGTTTTTAAGATAGATTCAAACAGTTTTTTGCAATGTATTTGCAAAAGCATGTTCTACAAACTGTCTGTAACAGAATTTTGATATTAGTCCCTACGTTTGTAAAATAAACAATTAAAATTTAATAACAATTTTCTGATTTCCTTTCTTGCAAACAAACGGACGTATTTTTAAAATGAAATCAATTAACAAATTTCTGTTATAGAAAAAAGATTCCTACTAGTCTAAGAATGTGTGTTCTAAATTTCATGCATGTATCTTTAATAGTTCAGAAATTATATCCATTTTTCTCTGGCAATGTAGCAAAAAAAAAAAAAATGAAGTTACTGGAAACCGATAAAAGCGGGCGTGTGATTTAAAAATCCATAGCGTAGGAAGTTTAAAAATGACGTCTCAACATCTGATAAGGGCATAAATACCCACAAAATGTTATGCAATGCATTCCACACATATCAAAGGCTATTTTAAAGAAAAAAAAATTTTGAAAATTTAATTTACCGGAAACAACAATAAAAGTGGGCGAGTGATTTAAAAATCCATAACGCAGGAAGTTTAAAAATGGCGACTCAACACCCGATATGGGCACAAATACCCACAAAATATTATGCTATACATTCCATACATATCACAGAGTATTTTAAGGAATTTGTTTTTGAAAATTTACTCATTTTTCACCAAAAATACCATCCTCTTCCCTTAAGTAATGAGCGTTTGCTTAGCACTTATTTCAGATCGTATTGCAGAGACGCTACTCTTTCATATGCACTGAGCATTCCCTTAACATCTAAATAAAAATGGCAATATGGTTCAGGGTTGTTGTAATTTAACCCAACCCAAAAAACCATATGGGTTTTAAAAAAAAACCTTCAATAAAACCTGACACAAAACCCAAAAAACCCCATATATTTATTTCTCGTAATTTAATCAACATACAAAATATTACAAAAAGGTGCATCATATTTATTTACTATAACAATTTGTCAGCAGAAGTTATTAATCAGGTAATGTTTCATTATACAGAAAAAATTACTTTCATCAACACGGTGTTTTATTGTAGAATGGTATTAATATTAACTACATCACAATTCAGTCCTTCTTAACATGCAGAAATCTGTAGATCTTCACTAATTTCTCAGCTTTTTCCTCTCCTAACTTATTTCTTAACTTTGACCAAACAAGCCCATAGGTGGAGAAGATTCTCTCAATGGATGCAGTGCTGGCAGGGCAAGAAATTAAACTTTTCACAAAGATAATAAATCCTGTTGGCAAGTTCCCCTTTTTTGTTGTTTTCAATTCCATTATTTTCCACCATTTTTGGACTGAACTGTTGTACAACTGCGTCAGAAAACATAGTAGCAGGAAAATAATTAGAATCAGCAATCCTAAAAGACATAACACTTGTCACCCACTCTGGATGAATCTCTGTGAGCCAATTTTCTGCACTTTCCTCTTGGTCTGCAGTTATTCTTGCCCCTCTGAATCTTGGATCTAACATATTAGCAAGATAGTGGAAGGGCAGGCTGCCAACTTAAGAATATTTAATAATAATTTACCAATCTTTGCTTATTTAATTTACCAGTTTTTGCTCATGAAGTAGTTCTTAGAATATGTTGGTGTTCTGAATCACTTAGTCCCGAAATTGAACTATTTAATACCCATTAGAGAAAAACCCAATAAAACCCATAAAAACCCAAAGAAACCCATAAAAACCCAGTAAAACCCACTGGGTTGGGTCTTTTTTTAAATACCCGGGTTTTTCTCAACCCTGATATGGTTAGACGTGAGCGCTTTCTTACATTCAATTGTTTTCCAGTACCTTCCATTATTGTTAAGTCGGCATTATTATCGTAGACAAATATAGAAGTAAATTTATTACAGAGCTAAAAATTATACAAAATGTCGAGAAAGCATTTTAGAAAAGAAGGAAGATGTGAGCTGAGAGAACTAGTTATGAATATATATATATATATATATATATATATAAATCTGCACAAACCAACAAAAAATAATAAAATAGGGCCAAAATAAGCACATATTTATAAAACTGAAACACTATTTTATATTTTAGAGTTAAAAATAAAATTTCCATTTTTAATGGATTTTTCGTCATTTTCACCGATTTGTAGCCTTAAGAACTCGCATATATATGCAGTTATCTTCGTAAAATTGAATTAATGTCATTGAATTGCAATAAAATAATCCAATGAAACTCGAGTTTGAAAGAAACATCCACAAAGTAAAAGATGTTTTCACTCTGAAACAATAAAATTGTTCTTCTGCCTGTATCAAGTATAAGGTAGTAGCATACCTTAATGAATAATGCTTAACTTGGTGTTATAGAACGCACGACTTTACCTTCCGTGGCATCCTGGCAATCAATTGTGTATCACCTCTTTACCATTTTGTCAGTTAATCGTTTCGCTGTGTTTAAGGATGCACATTTGTGTAGGTTGAACAGGTATGTGAAAGACGCCCTTGAGGTGCTCTATCATCAAACATTGGAGGTTGCAGGAAGGAAATTCTGTTCACTACACGTCCATAAAGCCGCTATGAGGAAGCCTTCGGAACTATATCATGCAGCCTGTCGGAACAAGCAAGCCGGTCGACAAGAACAAGTCTAGCTGTCTTTGTTCCTACAGTCTCTTGTGTACTTATAGCAGCCTCAAACCATTCGCTTACAAATGCTCCTACAACGTCTCAGGTATATTAAACATTTTGTACTGGGAGGGAACATGAAGTTACAATATAATCAGCCCTGTAAACCTATCCGTACTTGGAAGAGTCAATTGAATAATAATAAAAATAATAACTCTTTTACTTGCACAAATTTTAGGAAGAAATTAATTAAAAATACTTAAGAATATGAAGTAATTCGGTAGAAAACTGTGATGAATATGATGAACGTAATTTATTTATTTATTTTTTATTTATTTATTCATTTGTTGATGAACATAACAGGCAAAGCCCAATTACAATGTTCACGACTAACAAATTAATTTATAAAACATAAACAAGGAAAAGGAAAGAAACACTTAATAAAAACTGAAACATAATAGAAAAAAAGAAAAGAAAAAAGAGAAATTGAAATAAGGTGTGAAAGTAGCTTCAAATTAACTAATAACAATATTCTGTAAAATATGATAACAAATAATTCTCTATCTAGAGAAATTCATATTGAAAATATCAACATTTGGATGAGGATGTAATTTATTGTATAACTGTAACATTTGGAAAACTGGGGAATTTTTGTGAGATTCAGTATTTGTCCTTAATATGTAAAACAAATTTCGAAATTTCGTTTTAAGCTTAGGTGCATATAATGTTATATAATGAAATAAACCAACACAGTCCAACTTATTGTTAATAATTTTATAAAGAAAGTTTAAAGATTGACAATTTCGTCGAATTTGCAAACTAGTAAAATGGAAATGTTGAAGCATTGTAGCATAACTCTCATAGGTAGGATAATCATTATAAAGTCTGTAATATAACTATTTTAGAAATTTATTTTGAATTTTTTCTAGTAACAGAATATATTTGTTAGTAACTGGGTTCCAGATAACAGCAGCATACTCTAATTTAGATCGAACAATGGAATTATACAAAATTATTATAGTTTTGACTTTGAATTTACAAGAATTTCTCAAAACAAAACCTAAACTTTTATAGGACAAATTTATAATATTATCAATATGACTATAAAATGTAAAATTGCTGCTAAATAATATATCTAAATCTTTATGTTCGTTTTGTGCTGGTAAAACTTTTGCCTCTATTTTATATGAAAATTTAATTGACATCAAAGAGGACCAGCGTAGGCCTATTGATTTTTAATTAATTTTTTCTTCCTCCTGAAAAATTATTTTGAGCGAGATCGTGCGTATTTGCTTGGTTTCCGCAAAAAACCAATCCGCGGAAAGTGTTAAATTCCACATTCAGTATTCCCAACCTAACACACATAACAATTTCCCTCTTCTTACCGCTTAAGTGGCATTTTGATTTTACAGCTTTAGGCTTTTAACATATTATTTTTAGAGACGTTCAATATAGTAATAATTATAAATTGGAAACTTACCACTGCAATTTCACCTAAATTGCACTGTTAATTATTGTTTTTAAATATTTTAAAAATTAAGTAAACTCTACAACCACAGTCTCCAGTGCATCGACTTCCTGCCAGAGGCAGGGTTTATCAAATGCTGCCATTTATACTGCTAATGCTTCAACTTCGACGGAAACTGGAAAATCAATATTCATGCAAAAAAGTTTCACAATAGAAAAAACTGGTGCCGGTGCTCCAGTGACTCTGAGTAACTGCACAAATGTGACAATTAATTTTAATGTGCAGAAATAAATAATTTTGTTATAATTTCAATTTACAGAAACAAATATTTTTTAAAGTATTAAAATGAAAAATAAATCATTACATAACCTTACCGTTTGTTTTAAGTTCGCATTTATAGACTGGGGGGAAAAAAAAGACAGACGCATATCACGGCCTGCTGGAGTATAGTAAACACAGAAAACATTTTATAGGAACAATGTTGAAGATAGTTATATTTCTTTTCCAAAGTTGCCGTCATTGAACAGAAACCAAGATGGAGATTTCATTGCAACTAATTAGAAATTTCTCTTTCAGGTATGTAATAAACGAACTTCGCACAATATAATGTACGATACACGAGCGGTATGTTTGTTTTCATGTTCTCGGAAATTAAAAAAGCTCAACTACATTTCGCTTTTTCAATCTTTTCCTCGAACATGAAAACGTCAACATACCGCTCTTGTAACGCATATTACTATTGTGCGAGATCGTGCGTATTTGCTTGGTTTCCGCACAAAACCAATCCGCGGAAAGTCTAAAATTCCACATTCAGTATTGCCAACCAAACACACATAACAATTTCCCTATTCTTACCGCTTAAGTGGTATTTTCATTTTACTGCTTTAGGCTTTTAACATAGGCTATTATTTTTAGAGACGTTCAATATAGTAATAATTATAAATTGGAAACTTACCACTGCAATTTCATCTAAATTGCACTGTTAATTATTGTTTTTAAATATTTGCAAAAATTAAGTAAACTCTAGATCTCCACTAAAGTTACTGCATTCGTAATGCAAGTAACATTAAGGAAGCCGTGAAAAAATCAACAAGATTCCAGACTCATCATAGACTGGGGGGGGGGAGACAGACGTATATCACGGCCTCCTGGAGTATAGTAAACACAGAAAACATTTTAAAGCAACAATGTTGAAGATAGATATTTTTGTTTTACCAAATTTGCCGTCATTGAACAGAAACCAAGATGGAGCTTTCATTGCGACTAATTAGACATTCCTCTTTCAGTTATGTAATAAACGATCTTCGCACAAAATAATGTACGATACACGAGCGGTATGTTTTCCTTCAATTCTCGGAAATTAAAAAAGCTCAACTACGTTTCGCTTTTCCAAACTTTTCCTGGAACATGAAAACTTCAACATACCGCTCTTGTAACGCATATTACTATTCTGTAGTCATATAGGAAGTTTCATAAAATCAATGACGATATTTAACTTTTAACGTGTCTCTCAAAAATTGACAATTACAATTTGTAGGGCAAAACTGGTGGAACAAATGTGGCCTAACCAGTAAGTAAATGCGCTCAACAGCTCTAAAAATTCTCTTGAGCCCGGAATATGCCGTTCAGCTTTAATTGTTGTTGTTGGTGAGGTATTGTATATTTACTTAAAGAATTCTGTTTTAAATTTAAGTTAAACATCTACGATTTTCTAAATTTATTGTACTAATACTTCTTTCTTCCATTCTTTATTTTCGTCTTCTTCTTTTCCTTAAGGGGAGACCACAGAAAATCATTAAAATTTTTCAAAATATTTTTATTGATTATTTCATTTCTTTAGAATGTATATTTTCATACCTCAAATTGATTTAGTTCAATTCTGAGTACAAAGATGATTATTTTTTATTAAGGCTGTAAGGGAGCGTGGCATTTAAAGAGCTGTCAAAATTATTTTTTCATCAAAGAATTTTTTTATTTTACAAATTTCTGATTATAAATCTAGTAACTTTTGTTCTGAAGTTGGCTCTCTGAAGTTACTGGATGAATATAGCGGAGAAAAAGTTTAATGGGTACGACTTACATAAATATTCGTTTTACTTTCAAATCCATTTTTTCGCAAGTTTAATTTTCTTGATTCAACAGCAAATTTTTATGTCAAATATTAATAAATATGGAAGAAATTTTTACTGCAATTATTCATGAGGTAGCTGTATATTTCTATTTTGTTAGAAATACTGATAGTTTATTTTATTAATATTTTTCATGAATTATAGAAAAAATAACATTTTCTAAACTTGAAAATAGTTTTTGAAAATGAATAAATGAGATATTTCATTAAATGAAAGCATACACATGTATCTCTATGTCTTGTGAATGTAACCGAAATAAAGGAAGCTTACTTCCAATAAAAATTTGGCTTTGTAAATATTTCTAAAAAAATTCAAAAAAGAAAATTACTTCCTTACTTACTGGCTTTCAAGGAACCCGGAGGTTCATTGCCGCCCTCACATAAGCCAGCCATTGGTCCCTATCCTGGGCAAGATTAATCCATTCTCTATCATCATATCCCACCTCCCTCAAATCCATTTTAATATTATCTTCCCATCTACGTCTCGGTCTCCCTAAAGGTCTTTTTCCCTCCGGCCTCCCAACTAACACTCTATATGCATTTCTGGATTCGCCCATACGTGCTACATGCCCTGCCCATCTCAAACGTCTGGATTTAATGTTCCTAATTATGTCAGGTGAAGAATACAATGCGTGCAGTTCTGTGTTGTGTAACTTTCTCCATTCTCCTTGAACTTCATCCCGCTTAGCCCCAAATATTTTCCTAAGAACCTTATTCTTAAGCACCCTTAACCTATGTTCCTCTCTCAAAGTGAGAGTCCAAGTTTCACAACCATAAAGAACAACCGGTAATATGACTGTTTTATAAATTCTAACTGCAAAAAAGAAAATAAAAATCGAAGTTCCAAAAACATTTGAGAGTCCAAAATTAGGGTTTTTTTTAGTCGTTTACATAGTAAACATGCTTCAAAAATTCAGTTGAAAAAATGATTAGGAAAGAAGTTGTTTTTAGTGGGTGTCCCCTTAATTTCTATCACTTCTGTTTCTTTTCTCTTATGAACAGCTATTTTACGTCAATCCGTGACTGTCAATGCGTTCAAGTGTCAGCATGTGTGTTCATAGGGAGAGGAAACGCAGATCAAGTGTAAAATATAATGTAATGTAAGTATGTCATTATGTAAAGCAGAAAGCGAGATAACTAATAACATGAAAAACGTTGCCTTGGTGATAATGATTTGTTCATATTCCACTCGTGGGTTATATGTTCATCCATAGCCATTATAGGCTATTCATCTAGACTAATAATAAATCTGTAGCCGAAAATTTTCTGGTAATTTTCGATTTTCCAAAAATAATTGGTCCTAACATATTTAATTAACCACCCTGAAACCGAAAATCGCTTTTTTGAAGTTTTTGTTTGTATGTCTGTCTGTCTGTCTGTATGTTTGTTACCTTTTCACGCGATAGTGGCTGAACCGATTTCGATGAAAATTGGAATATAAAATAAGTTCGTTGTAACTTAGATTTTAGGCTATATGGCATTGAAAATACATTATTTAAAAGGGGGGTTATAAGGGGGTCTGAATTAAATAAATCGAAATATATCGCTTATTATTGATTTTTGTGAAAAATGTTACATAACAAAAGTTCTTTAAAACTCATTTCCGATAAGTTTTATTCTTTGAAAAATTTTGATAGAACTGATATTTAATGAGATAAATGAGTTTTAAAATTAAAATAACTGCCATCTAAGGCCGTGTAATGAAATAAACAAATGAATTCGTCTATAAGGGGCCTTGGTCAATAACAATCGAAAGCTATGAATCACAGTTTACAGAGAATGTTTCTGTGTTTGTATGAAGTAATATCGGAAGCTAAATTAACAGATTTGTGTAATTAATTATTATTTCACCATTGGAAAGTGTAGTTTCTCTATATGGACATAATGCTATAATGTTATTACAGTAACTTCGGAGTGAATTGAGGACAGGTAAGATTAAAATAGCTTCTGATGCACAAACAACTTGATAGGCTCTGTGTATTCGTTTCCTGTATTTCTTAAAATAATGTTTATCTCAGAGATTTAACGAACCACAAGAGTGTATTGATTTAGTATATAGTAATAGTACGTTAGCTTAGCATTCCATTATTTTATAATCCAAATTTTAACTATGCTCAATTGAATCGTGTTAAAATACATAAAATACATATGCATTAAATGCAATGCAAAAAAATTGGGTAATGAGCCAAGCAGATTATGTTGCGCTGTTGTAAAATAAAATTTGTTCCTCCTGAGATTCAAGAGCCCCCATAACAAATAAAAAACTTACTTATCGGTGTACATCCGTTATCAACACATTTTTATGTAATATAATATAATATAATATAATATAATATAATATAATATAATATAATATAATATAATATAATATAATATAATATAATATAATATAATATAATATAATTTAAGTTATTTAAGTTATTTGAATGGTTCAGAACCATAGTGGCCCAAGCGCCATTTACTGGATACGTAGAAAACAAGGGTTAAAATTAAGTTATTATCATAATTCAATGGAAACATATAGGAAGTAAAATAAAGTATACACATTAAATCAGTCAGTCTTCATTAAAGTATGGATGCATGTAATACAAATTAAGAAACATGTTAAAGGAATTGTCATTGCACCAAATGAGTGCTCTCTGGACCAAAATGATCGCATTTTAATCATTTAAATACAATTTAAATTAAGTAACATATTAAACGATTTATCCTTCTATCAAACACGAATGTTCCCTGGATCAAATGTCCTATTTTAATTATGTAATTACTTTATATTTATTTCTAACTGGTGCAGCGGATCGCACGGGTACGACTAGTATTTTCATATAAAGAAAACTGTTGCTAGGATACGAAAATGTTCCTATTTCTACATCTAAGCAGAGAATCAAATGAACATCCAACAAACACATCCATTCAAGCAGACTAATTCAGCCGTGGGCAATCCATTAAGAGGCGTTGCTGTGCGCCGTGCGCAGAAAGGGTGAACTGTCAACCCCTCCAAGCGATTACCAGCGAAAAGGAAGAGCGAGCAAACATTGGGTTTGGGATTTCGAAACCATATTTGGTGAGTAAATAATAATGGAAAGTTCTCCATGTTAAACAGCCTGATAATTTACCAGCTATATTCGACAGCTTTTTGGAGAGGATATAGTGCAGCAGAATTCTGAACTCGGGGCACATACCACAGAACACATTCAGCAGAGCTTACATAGAGGCGGATTACGTAAGTCAGGTGTTTTTACAGAGCTTACATCGTGTTCCAGCTGGTGATAGTGCCATTTGAACTGTTTTTTCTTGCCCATTTAATCCGTCATTTACTTATGAGCCTTAATACCGTGAATTATTTGATAGCACAGCCTTTGTTAACACAGTGCAGGGGCTCATAGTTTAATCGATCAAGCTGTTAAGTTGGTAGCACTGCCTGAATTTTGTATATGTAGCTTCAGCGTACAGACTTCCCTTCTGACGAGTTCTAACCCCAAGAACCAAAAGAAAAGAAAAAAAAAAACCGATCATGGCCATACATTTGGATCAGCCAAGGTTGTAATCCGTCCCGATTATTTATTATATGATATGATATGATATGATATGATATGATATGATATGATATGATATGATATGATATGATATGATATGATATATGATATGATATGATATGATATGATATGATATGATATGATATGATATGATATGATATGATATATGATATGATATGATATGATATGATATTTGTCAGTCAACTTTACAATTCAGTCCACACCTGTGGAGTAACGGTCAGCGCGTCTGGCTGCGAAACCAGGTGGCCCGGGTTCGAATCCCGGTCGGGGCAAGTTACCTGGTTGAGGTTTTTTCCGGGGTTTTCCCTCAACCCAATATGAGCAAATGCTGGGTAACTTTCGGTGCCGGACCCCGGACTCATTTCACCGGCATTATCACTTTCATATCATTCAGACGCTAAATAACCTAGATGTTGATACAGCGTCGTAAAATAACCCAATTAAAAAAAAAAACTTTACAATTCACAGTTATGGTGGACCTTCACATTTCTGTTTTTCGATCCACCATCCCTTTAATATATACAACTCTTTTCTATTAATGTATTCTTTGCCGAGAATTTCTTGATTACTTTGTAATGTTCTGTTATGACTGAATTGCTATATGTCCTTCCCTCTCTATCCTCTTCTATTCTCTCCCTCCTACCTAGACTGTATCCCTTCCATTTGTCGCTCACCTATTAAATATTGCATATTCCTTCCTTAATAATTTGCGTTATTTATTTATTTTCTTCTCTACCCTCAAATCCTACCTACTCTTAATCATTGTTTTCCAGCTATTTTCTCTACATTACTTCCTGACTTTTACGTTTACTCTATTTTACAACACATCACTTTTTTTTCCTACCCTCTGTTTATTTACTTATTGATCCCCTTCTCTTCGCTTCACTCCTAAATTTCCTATTTTATTCCTCTTTCCATATATTTATTTCTATAATACTCCTAAAGTTTATTTATTATATAGAGTCTGGCAAAAATATCTGACGATTTTTGAAATGAGACAATACACTTACATTTTAATGTAAGTTTGTTTTTATTTTTTTTTATCGCAAAGAGGCATTGTTGTCAGTTACTGATGCGAAAGAACAAAATTAGGTTTTGAAAATTACACCCTCCAAATGACGTCCATTTTTCCTAATGCACTCCTGGATCCTCACTGAAGTTCAGTAGGTACTGACCTGCCTACAATGTATCTGATGTACGGGAGGTCCTTGGTCTGCTTTCCTGTTGACTTACGTTTTGATGCTGAAGAAGTCGTTCTAATATTGTTTACCCACAATAAAATTGTGTTCATCCATGTTGAATCTTTCGTACACTACTTTTAACACTTGAATATAAATAATTGATTAAATAGCGATCTTACTCGTGTTAATTATGTAAGCATGTGCGGCTTACAGCTGTTTCGGTGTTTCTTCATACCATCCTCAGAGCCTATTGGATCTCGGCGTCATCTCGAACTTTCCTGCCTGTTATGTGGGTGCGTTCGATTGTTGAAAAGTGTTGAAATGTTGGTGTCAAATAGTGTGTGTGTTTTGAAATTGATCTGTGTGTTGAGAATTTGATCAGGGTGTGTTTTAGTGTGTCTGTATATTTCATATTGTTCTAGTGTGTTGAGTTTTTGGTTTTTGGGTTGTATGTGTAGGATTTCCATGTCTGTATTTATGTTATTGTATGTGTGGTTAGCATTAGTTATGAGTTCTGCATATGTAGATGTATTGCGTCCTCTGATTATTGCTTTAATGTGTTCTTTGTATCGAGTTTGGAATGATCTGCCTGTCTGTCCAATGTAGAAAAATTGTGTTAGGGTTAGAACTCGCCCATCTCGACACACATTGAAATGTTGTCGGAACATACACTGTGTAAAAGCTACAGAATCATTTGTTTTGAAAAATATCTCCACGGCAAACGCTCGAAGCGATGCGTTCCACGTATCCAAGGCAACTGAAATAATGATGGCGTTCATTGCCTATTCTCCCACCGCTGCGTGACTGTCTTAGCCACAATTACTGCCAACTTATAAACGTCAGAGCTTCTTACTGGATCCTCTATATCAGGGCTGGGCACCAAGAGCGGATTCTACTCTCTCACGGGGAGCCATCCCTTATTCATCTGTCGTAAAAAATCTTGGCTTCTTTTTTGATAATAATCTAAGTTGGAATTTTCAAGTTAAAGAAACGATAAAAAAAATCTGTTCCTCCATTCACTGTTTGAGTCGCTTGAGAAACTTCTTGCCCCAGCAACTAAAACTTACCCTAGTGCAAACCCTAGTAACGCCGCACTTCGATTATTGTGACGTTTTGTTAAGTGACCTAAGTTCTGAATTGTCAGTCAAGTTACAGCGAGCTCAGAATATGTGCGTCAGATACGCGTGCAACATCCGACGGTGTGATCACATATCACCGTCCTTCGCAAGTCTCTCGTGGCTCCGACTTAAAGAACGTAGAACTTTACACTCTTTGTCTTTACTCTTTCGAATTCTGCACACTTCAACACCAAATTACCTTTCGTCTCGTTTCTCTTATCTATACTCTAACCACGACGTAAATACCAGATCACTTATCTGTGGCACGCTAAGTATACCTCTTCATAGAACATCTTGTTATTCATCATCTTTTACAATATCCACCTCGCGTCAATGGAATTCCTTGTCACAAAGTATTAGGGGCTGCAAGACAATAAACACCTTTAAGAACAGCTTAAAAGATAACCTTATTAGCATTTCACTCCAATCATACTGATTTAAACTATCACTGACTACATTGTTACTTTTTTTCTTTAGACATCATCCTGATTGTGCTGTATTTTAATTGTCTCGTAATAATCTCTTTCTATTATCTAATACTATTTGAAATATATTAACATTCTATGTATTTTAGCTTAATTCTGCTACACAGTTTATTTCAGTGTTTAATTAATAGTTCATAGTATTTTGTTGTTTAATTTGTAAATAACTCTTGTATACATGTAACTCTCATCTAAATCAAATTGTTGGATTCTTTGTAAGTTCATGCATATGTATATACACTTTTTGCTGGTTGAGTGGAAGAGAAGGCCTTACGGCCTTAACTCTGCCAGCTAAAATAAATCATTATTATTATTATTATTATTATTATTATTATTATTATTATTACATGACTTCTCTTCAACCCCTTTCTTCCCTGCCGAACACCGCGCAGCGCGATTCGCTCCCGGTGCCCAGCCCTGTGTTAGACTCAAATATAACTTTTATCCCAGGGAAACCACAAAAGTTACAGAAAAATATTATTAGACCTTTTTTGCTCAGTAATTTATGTTCTACCACTAGCTTTTTATTTATTTATTTTTTTTTTGGAAATTTATATTTTTACACCCTCTATATTAAATTGGCATGTATTGTCTTGTTGTCTTATACAGTGTAAATGTCCGATTATTAAAGAGTCCTCTGAAATTAAGTATTTAGGCATAATTTTCGATAATCATTTAAAATGGAACCAACACATTAATTACCTTTGTAATAAATTACGTAAAATAGTATGTTATATTGTTTTATTGAGGAATTACTTGTCAATAAGTTTATTACGCACAATATATTTAACTTTATTTCAATCGGTAATTATGTATAGAATTATAGGATGGGATAGCTCATTTAAATCCAATTTTAATCCACTTTATTTATTACAGAAGAAAATAATTAAAATATGTCTTCATAAACCTATTGATTTTCCATCTGAAAATTTGTTTTTATACTTTAATGTACTCAACGTAAGACAAATTTATTATATTGTATTAATAAAATTCATACATAAAAATCGAAATAATTTTGAATTGTGTTGTCATAGTTATGAAACAAAAGGTATGAATTCTTTAAGATTGTTTGAACCAAAATGCAACACTGTTACAGTATTTAATCATAGTAGTAATTTAGGCTCAAGAATATATAACAAATTTATATTTAAATATCCTAATCTTGTCAATTCTAATAGTTCTAGTATTAAATTTAAAAGGTTATGTATGGATTTTATAAAGATTCAAAAATTGTAAATTTAAATTTATATACTATAATTGCACAGTAGACATAAGACAAATTGTATTGTATAATTATTAATTTCAATTCAGGAATCCGCCCCTGAGCACGAGTTCTGCTCTTTCAGTGGCGAGCTAAAGTTTTTTCTGTATATATTATATTTTATGTTACAATTATTAGCAAAATAATAAATAAATAAAAATAAAATTTGAAATATATCATTATGATATACCGAAGTACATATGATATTTCCGTGCAGAAATTCTGCGTCATCAGAAGGATGAGTGGAACAGAGAAAAATTTTCTCCGTCATCGGAATTTGAACGCGGGTTTTCAGCTGTGCGTGCTGACGCTCTATCCATTAAGCCACACCGGATTCCCATCCCGATGTTGGCCAGTTAGTCACTCATAACGAGTGCACCTCTGTGCATGTGTGGACAGTGCCACTGGCATACATCTATGACTTGGTGCATGAGGGTAGACCACTAGAGGGAACCCAAGAGGTGAAACTTAAACTGAGAGGATTCAATCCGACATCGGGATGGGAATCCGGTGTGGCTTAGTGAATAGAGCGCCAGCACATAGAGCTGAAAACCCGGCTTCAAATCCCGGTGACGGAGAGAATTTTTCTCTGTTCCACTCATCCTTCATCACATGTAATTGAAATTTATGTAAAGTTTTATTCAATAAGTTGTAACTAATGCAATTACATCACTATACTCAAATTACCCCGACTCACTCTATGAACTTTTGGTCAGCCCGATAATACAAGTCCACACCTGTGGAGTAACGGTTAGCGCGTCTGGCCGCGAAACCAAGTCGCCCGGGTCCGATTCCCGGCCGGGGCAAGTTACCTGGTTGAGGTTTTTTCGGGGTTTTCCCTCAACCTAATATTATCAAATGCTGGGTAACTTTCGGTACTGGACCCCGGACTCATTTCACCGGCATTATCACTTTCAGCTCATTCAGACGCTAAATAGATAACTTACTTACTTACTTACTTACTTACTTACTTACTGGCTTTTAAGGAATCCGGAGGTTCATTGCCGCTCTCACATAAGCCCGCCATCGGTCCCTATCCTGAGCAAGATTAATCCAGTCTCTATCATCATATCCCACTTCCCTAAAATCCATAGAGATCTTTTTCCCTCCAGCCTCCCAACTAACACTCTATATGCATTTCTGGATTCGCCCATACGTGCTATATGCCCTGCCCATCTGAAACGTCTGGATTTAATGTTCCTAATTATGTCAGGTGAAGAATACAATGCGTGCAGTTCTGCGTTGCGTAACTTTCTCCATTCTCCTGTAACTTCATCCCCCTTAGCCCCAAATATTTTCCTAAGAACCTTATTCTCAAACACCCTTAACCTATGTTCCTCTCTCAAAGTGAGAGTCCAAGTTTCACAACCATACAGAACAACCGGTAATATAACTGTTTTATAAATTCTAACTTTCAGATTTTTTGACAGCAGACTGGATGATAAAAGCTTCTCAACCGAATAATAACAAGCATTTCCCATATTTATTCTGTGTTTAATTTCCTCCCGAGTGTAATTTACATTTGTTACTGTTGCTCCAAGATATTTGAATTCTTCTACCTCTTCAAAGGATAAATTTCCAATTTTTATATATTCCATTTCTTACAATATTCTGGTCACAAGACATAATCATATACTTTGTCTTTTCGGAATTTACTTCTAACCCTATCGCTTTAGTTGCTTCAAGTAGAACTTCCGCGTTTTCCCTAATCGTTGGTGGAGTTTCTTCTAACATATTCAAGTCATCCGCATAGACAAGAAGCTGATGTAACCCGTTCAATTCCAAACCCTCTCTATTATCCTGGACTTTTCTAATGGCATACTCTAGAGCGAAGTTAAAAAGTAAAGGTGATAGGGCCGCCGTGTGCATGCAATGTAAAAATAAATGTTATGTTTTATTTAACGACGCTCGCAACTGCAGAGGTTATATCAGCGTCGCCGGATGTGCACACTTAAATGCCATCGACCTGGCCTGGGATCGAACCCGCAACCTTGGTCATAGAAGGCCAGCGCTATACCAACTCGTCAACCAGTCGACTGCAATGCAATGTAAAAATGTATGCCAGATTTTCAACCAGATCATTCAATCTGCACTGTAGCTGATTTGAAAACATGAATTTGAGAAACGATAGTCGTAACAAATATTAGTTTTATAAGGACTGTCCCATACGCATTAAGTAGGGCCTACGTCTATTCCATATCCATTAATCTGCATGTGTTAGCAGAGAGAACATGATTCTTACCTTATTTTCCTCTACTATTGGTAGTCAATGTAGGCACTGTATCGGGATTTGGCTGTGAAACCAATTCAGTATTGGAGTTAGAAAGGAGACATGGACAGTTTTTTGCTGAATGAATGTGGTAATGGAAAAGTGACCTTTAATTAAAAGCCGTCTATACTACGTAGCGAGAGGAGAATCATTCAAAGCATTTCGTATCGGATTCACTGCGGAGATGCAAGAGCTGCTACATCCAATGAGAGTCGATGGCCGACATGTTGGACAGTGCCAATTTATAGCACAATTAAAGCAAGTTGCCAATGCAGCATTTCGTTACACGGGGAGGGCCTTGCTAAGTTATCTCCTGCTCTTTGAGTGACTGTAAACAAAGTCTAATTTGAAGTAACTGAGTTGCGGGTAGTCTGTCGGATTTGTTGAAGAAACTTTTAACAGTTTCGTCTCCGAGATTGCAACTTGATTCTCCTGATCACAGGTTCGAGTACATATCATTCGTGACAAAAGAAATACGTTAATGACATCAACCTGCTTTAAACAACTATCGAAAACGACAGTTGTCTCAACTTGGCCACAAAACAAAGCAAGACATATCGTATCACTCATATCTCATTATTCAAATTTTATTATATCTTCATTCACTAAACATTTTATCTAAATCAGGCATGCCAAAACCCTGCACATTGTGCAGTAGTCTCTGTGCGATGTGCAGTTTCTATTCCCCTACCTGGAGGGAGTCAATCGCCTTGGAGTTGAAGCGACAGAGCTATACAGACCTGCAACAGCATATCAGCTTTTCTTTCAGTAACTCAGTTTCAGTACGGGTGCTGATTTGGCTGTGTCTGTGAATGAGTTATGATAAATAAAGTGAGGAGTTCACAGATAACGGAGAAGAGAAATTACGATTCATATAACATAATTGTTGTAATGTTTTCCTCAGTCAACAATAATTATTTTAAAATGAAAGGCTTTCATCAGCCCATTTCGAGGTAATAGTCTTGTGACAGTTTAGATCAGATTAGTAAAGTTCTCAAAATATGATACTGCCTTCGCTTATTTCTTAATCAGTACTCTCACGGCAAAACGAACTTGACAATGCCGTTGTTTTGGAGTCTGTACTAACAGCTATCAAAGATTAGACGACTTACGACTTTCATTTCATAAGCTGGTAAGTGATGAGAATATAGTGAGCAGTGGCGAAGCCAGTTTTTAAAGAGTGGGTAGGCAGAAAGTCTTACCTCAAATTTTTTGTACAATAGTTCCAAACGGCGAGTTTTCTTAGTGGCAAAATTGTCAATGACACGATCCTTGAACATCTGGTCACTCATCAGTTCTTTCACTAGCTTTTTCTCAATGGCAATGGTACTGAGACAGCTGAGTCTTTCATTGATCAAAATTACGCAAGTATGTTTTTATTCTTTTCAAACTACTCATACTCCTTTCAGAAGACTGTGATCACAGGAAACATTAAAAAGAAACGAACTAATTTGAACACTTCCACATATACACTTTCCAGGCCATTTAGGACAATATAATCTAAAATTCTTTGAAAGGAAAATAATACAAAACTGATCTTCACTCACTCATTATTTCGGGCACATTCTAGTAAACTCACACTTAATTCTAACAAAAAAATGGTCTTGAGTAACTTTTGCGCCGACTAAATCAAAAGGAGCATTTCCCATTAAAGCAGTGTTGCCAACAGTGTTTGTGATATAAAGTCCTTAAACAGCAGTAAAAATTCACTATAAATATGCTATCAATGGAGAAAATTTGTACTCCTGTCGCTAAGAGGGCTTTAAAAACTCGCTAAATTAACAAAAAAAATAATACAATACAAAACTTTCATCTATGTTGCTGCTGAAAATTAGTTAAAAATAGCTAGATCTAGCTACCATAAATTGGCAACACTATAACAGTGGCGGTTATTCAAGTGAAGTACATGAAGGCCACCTTCACCCCTTTTTTCGTGCTTTAATAAAATATATTTTATCAAGAAATTAAAATAAAATGAATTCTTCACTACACCATATTTTGCTCTATTTTTTAATATCTTGTTCGGCGTAATCCGCTCAGTTAACGTTCACTGCAGTACTTCACACGAACCCCTCACCAGTCAGGCCACGTGGCTAGCAGACCAGCTGAAGGTCCGAATGAGGCTTTCCTTTTCGCCTTCAGTAAACACACCCGGTTGCCATGACAACGAGTTGCTTACTATGAATTACTGGTCCCTTTTGCGAGGCTATTATGAGGGTCTGTGGAACAGGCATTCATCTCCTTTCTCTATTCTTGAAAGACAGAATCTCTCTCTCGTCCAAACATTGGGTCAGGGTGGCAAACTGTAATATTTTGCAACTAAATAAGAAAACATAAAATATTCTGTAAAGAAGTTAAATATTGTTTAAATTTAGTATATAAGGTATATATTTTGGTATTTTTTAACGTTAGCACCTCGTGAATATATTATTTTTGTATGGATTTTGAAATAATTTGAGTACACTGTAATAAAGAAAGTTGGCATAACATTTGAAACTACGTTGTACATTTAACCCGCGCTGACCAATGATTTCGCTTTACGTATTCTTTGTTGTGACAAGTGCAGCGAAGTGTGAAGGTGTTACTACGTGTATTAATGCGATGAAAACATGAATCCGTTAAACGATTTAGTGTGTAATCTTTTGGAGACACCGTTCTCTCGTTGGTGTGCAGAAGATAAGCAAGATATTTTAAAATACCGCAGAACAACAAGTCACATTAATATAACTATGAAAAAAGTGAAAAGTGGTGGTCGGTCATACAATATTCAGTTTCAAGATTCGTGGTATGCCGATTGCAACTGGTTATGTGGGAGTCACTATAACGAGAAGTTATATTGTTGACCTTGTCTTCTTCTGGGGAACAAGAAACCCGCTTGGAATTCAACTGGATTTTGCGATTTCAGAAATGTCAATCGCGGTCTTTACAGCCATGCAGATTCAGCTGAACACATTAAATGTATTTTGCAATTAAAGGCAGGCCCTGCAGAAGAACATGAACACCATTGCGGATGCACTAAAGGAAAGTTATAGGTTATACGTAAGTCAATTTAATGAAAACGTACGTTTAAATAGACTGGTAATGCACACCGCAATCGATACGGTATTGTTTCTAAGCAAGCAGGAGTTGGCTTTTCGCTGTCATGATGAGAGTATTTCGTCACAGGACAGGGGGAATTTCAAAGAATTATTGGCTCTCATTTCATTGGCCCTATGAAAATTAGAAATCACTATGAAAAAATTAGGCCTGTTCTTTCTGGGAAATCTAAAACGATTCAAAATGAAATAATTGATTGTATTTCTGAATGCATCAATGAACTTGTAAGAGATGAAATTACTAGTGCCCCTTTCTTTTCCGTTCAAGTGTAAGTTTTCTGTTCAACAGAATGCTGCTTTGATTTAATCGTAGCTGCTTGATTTTACTGGAGAGGTAAGCTTATATTGGAAGTTGCATGTTCCGAAGTTGATTTAAAATATGAATACAGTTTACGATTATGATTGTGATTTTGAATTTTGTTATGGGTCCTATTTCTTGTGTGCTCTTTTAATTTGATGTGTTGTATAAAATGTGTTAGATTTTGTCTTTTTTATGTCATGTGGACTTGTGGTTGTTTTATTATGTTGTGGTATGTATTGTGTGGAAGTTTTGTTGGGACAGTGAATTCTTCGGTATTAAGGGGACGTAGCTTCCGAAAATGTTGAAAATTTGTTTATTTTATATGCTGTGCTTTTCATAAAACTTAAGAAAATGGTGAATATATTACATTAATTCAATATGCCCATCGTATAGGTTACAAAAGCATTCGCGACGTCACGGGTATATAACGATTCCAGGAAATTACCTAGAATTCTATTGACCTTCACCTAATTTATCCGGCACGAGCCGCCACTGCACTATAACTGCAAGCGAGAAAAAGTCCGAATATTCTTTGTTGGTCACTGTGGTTGGTCGTGAGACATGCCTCCTTGCGACGTGGAGGGGGTTGCTAGTGATTCAAACAACCTCACGCCTTTTTCCGTCACTTCCAATCCCTGCCGTAAAGTCAAAGCCTGTTGAAGTGGCAGAAGAGGCAAGCGAGAAATTGTCTCACTCGCAGATGCCCATCACCCTGGCCGAGCACAACAGATTTTGTCGTTGACATGTGCCGATGAGCGAAGAATCCTGTATAAACTGCTGATTTTCTCAATCACAACAATTATTACGGTCCAGAAATTTATGTTAGTAGGCTTGTTTGTAATTCTTTATCTCGAGGTTTTTCCTGGGTAGGCATTGCCTCAATTGCCTCCACGTAGCTTCGCCACTGATAGTGAGGAATACATGTGAGGCTCTTGAGGTTGTAAGGAGCGAAGAAAGCAACTATTTGCAGGGAGGAAAAATTTTCTGGAAAAATATGTAATGGGAAATTTTCCATCTCACGTCACTATATTATGCTAATATACTTATATTAATAAATCTTTAAACCTGACGTAAATAGAATATCGTCGCTTCTAAGCTTGTGAACTACACTTTTAACTTCTTTCAGTAACGCTCCCAACTTGTCGATACTTGCTGTCAACGTTTTCCAAATAAACTATACATGAATTTAAATTCTAAGCTTAATTTATATCATTTATTAATATTAATGTTAATTTATATTGACATACAGCAAGGAAATTATTTCAGTGTAAAAACTTCACAATGCCCTAATGCATGTAATTAATTGGGAGTATAATATTTTGTTCAACATTTTTGTACCAATGGTCCCAATAAATAATAATGCTCGACGAACAATGAAAGATTAGGGTCTATTACTCTAAAATAATTAGTATCTACTACGTAAAATGAAATACTTGTTCGTTTTTGTTGTTTCGAAATTATTGTAATATTTTTTTCTTCAAATACTATATAAAAATCATATTAATAAATTATGCTTTACAAACCACTACTTTGTGAAGGGTAACTGAGTAAGCCTAAAGTTTCTTGTTTTACAATTGTCAAGTATAGACACTGATAATACCCGTGTTTTTTTTTTTCCTTCTGCTAAGTGTGTTTATAATGTCCAAATGCCTGCTTAATCCAACCCTAGAAGCGCAGACTAGATTATTGTACACCCCTCCAGCTAAGAAAGGGTAAGAGCAACGCTTGAATGATGCAGTCTGCACAGACCGGCGATCCGCGCACATACCTGCACATTTAGAGTCTGATTTCTGGCATGCGTGATCTACATTATTCTCACTAGAGGTTTTGGTTTATTTAAAGAAAATCAAAACTCGAGTGGGATTTAATTGACTATTACACGATTAAAAGAATATATATAAAGATTAGAAGAAATAAAGTACTGTAATACATTAAAATATTAATTGGCTTACTAAAATATGTACTAACTACTACTACTACGATGGCATCACAGCCCAAAGTCGAGCCTTAGCCTCCTCAATTTTCTTCCTCCAACTGTCCCTGTCCTGTGCTAGTCTCCTCCAGGCAGTTGTTCCGAGATAGTCCTGAGAATCGATCGTTACCGCATCTATCCATCTATTTTTGGGTCTTCCAATTGGTCTTTTACCATGTATTTTCCCTTCTAAGATCTTCTTTGGTATTCTGTTCCCTTCCATCCGATACACTTGTCCAGCCCATTCAAGCCTCCTTAATTTGATGAAAGTAACAACATCAAAACTTTTATATAATTTATATAGCTCGTTATTATAACGTATTCTCCACTGCATATTTTCTTGCACCAGTCCAAAAATTCTTCTGAGTATTTTGCGTTCAAATATACCTAGTTTAGCTTCTGTCTCCTTAGATACTGTCCAAGTTTCGCTTGCATAACAGAGAATACTTCTAATAATTGTTTTGTATATTTTAAGTTTTGTTTCTTTGTGCACACAGTTAGATTTCAATATTGCGCTTAATGCAAAATAGGCCTTATTGGCTGCAGTGATTCGACTCTGTACTTCAATTAATTCGTTACTGTTACTTGTCATTACTGTTCCAAGATATTTAAACTTCTCAGTTTCTTCAAGTACGTTTATCGTCAGATTGGGAGGGTTGTATATATTCTGTTTATTTCTTATTTATGTCATCCGTTTGGTTTTACTTGCATTAATCTGCAACCCGATTTTAGCGGCTCCTTGTTCCAGGTCTTTATACACTTCTTCTATTGCTGTCAATGACCGTCCCATAACATCCAAGTCATCTGCGTATCCTACTATTTGAAAGCTTTTGTAAAAGAAAGTGCTGTTAGGATCTATACCTGTCTGTGTTATCACCCAATGTAAAGCAAGATTGAAGAGCATTGGTGCTAGAGCATCCCCTTGTTTCAGCCCATTAACAATATTAAATTGTTCTGTTGAACCACCATATATCTTCACTTGAGCCTTGGTTTCTGCCATGGTCATCTTGACGAGTCTGATTATCTTTGGGTGTATCCCTTGATGAATCACAATTTTGTATAATCCTTAATATGTACTAAACTGACTTCAAATTTATTGTACCATCTCATCACTACAAATATTCCGGTAGATGGTAATAGTGTCTTATGAAGAGCTGTTCTCTTGTCACCACTTCTGCCAATTATACAATCTTCATTGAACTCCTTGCACGATTACTAGTCAAGAAGATTTTTTCATTTAGTTTCATTTTTATTCAAACATTTGCATTCCACTTCAATCATCAAAATATATTAAACAATCTCTGATACGTGACTATCCATAATCTCATACAGCAGAAGCTACAACATAACCTAAATAATATAAACAAGATAAATGATAGAAAAGTTTTAATTAAGGACTATAGAATAAACATGAATCATTTTAAAAGATACAATTATTGAAAGTACAATGTTAGGGAGGTGATAAAAATTGTAGGATAAGCATCCATGACTGCTTGAAATACGTTGTTCTGTACCGATTTATTGGTCAAAAGTGTATGTCGTAGTAAAAGTGTAATGGTCTCTCAAATCTAAAAGTCTTCCTGTAACAATTACATTTTTTAAGAAATTGGGTAGTGGTTAGGGGTAAAAAATTCACTCTATTATTATTTTTTATTTTAGTGGGTTATTTTACGATGCTGTGTTAACATCTTCGGTTATTTAGCGTCTGAATGAGGTGAAGGTGATAATGCCGGTTAAATGAGTCCGGGGTCAAGCACTGAAAGTTACCCAGAATTTGCTTAAATTGGGTTGAGGGAAATCCACGGAAAAAACCTCAACCAAGTAACTTGTCCCGACCGGGTTTCGAAGCCGAGCCACCTGGTTTCGCGGCCAGACGCGCTAACTCTTACTCCACAGGTGTGGTCTCTATAATTTTATGTTAAAAAAAAGTTCAAAACTTGGTCTTTCAAACTATATGTACTATATCGTGGGGGTATGTCTGCATATAATCTCTTTTAATGCCCCTTTAAGTCTTGCGGCTCATGTAATTCATATAGTCTACGCCTATATTATCTTTTAATACAGTTTTCCTTAAGTTGATATTTTTCAAACTTTCTCTGAAATTTTATAGTGTTTTCTTAAGTCTGTGTTCTGCAAAGTAGACCTACGGGTTTATGAATATCACACACATAACAAGAGAAAAAAAAATATATATATGCATTGAAAAATTGTGAAAATGTTTGATCAAAGTTTAATATTTTTTTTGTTTCACTAAATTTTGTATTATAATTTACAATATGCATTACTTGATAATTAAAAAAAATACAAGGTAGATGAGTGTAGATTGTAGCAAGTGATATGCACCTGAAATTTGAGGTACATTTAGTAAAGTGGGACAACAGGTTATCAGTTAGGGGCTTTCTTTTGCACTTGGATAAGAAATTAATTAGTTGTCTTTTATACCTGTGAATTAAGAATGTTTTATTTTATAACCATGGACATTTTTATTCCATTCTTAAAAATAAAAGCCTAGAAATATTCAACTAAACGTTTCTACTGAAACCATTTAATCACACAGGCATCTCTACCTACTCCCCTTGAAATGAAGCTTCACTTTTACAACAAACAAAGCGAGAAACATTTCATAACTCATATCTCAACAAAATATTATTGTGTATGAGACTATTTAAATCCCTATAATATATTTTCTTATAAAACGTAAAAATTGTGAATTCTAATACATTGTCTATGTCAACAGAACAAAACAGAACTTATTCTGAATCATTCATATCTGGACAAGTTCCGCCACAAGCAGATCTCAAGCCTTCTAAAATGTTCAGTTGATTAATCATCGCTAACGATTAACTTAAGCTTCAACAATATCCCAATAAACATCACTTCCAGGTACGCTTCTACTTTTGGAGTAGATATATTGTAACTGTTGCACAAGTCATAACAGCTAGGAACTGGCAGAAGAACTGGAAAGTTTTCTTTTCTCAATCGTACTATCAGGGACTGGAATGCTTTACCTGCAGACTTAATAAAGCCTTCACCAATAGCCAGAAATGTATTTAAAATAGGCTTAAGGACTTTATTAAGAGATGGTAGTATATTATGCACACTATTTAAAGGATGTAATTGAATTGGTCATTGCTAAAAGGCCCTTTCTCCGTATTTTTGCAAAAATGAGTTAACTACAGATTCAACATCCTTACATATAAATACACAATCTGTGCTAAAAGGACTTTCCTCAAGCCTTCATACACATGCACAGTTGAGTGTTTCATTTTTAGTGTCATGCTAAAATGCCCTTACTCCGTATTTTTGCAAAAATGAGTTAACTACAGATTCAACATCCTTACATATAAATACACAATCTGTGCTAAAAGGACTTTCCTCAAGCCTTCATACACATGCACAGTTGAGCGTTTCATTTTTAGTGTCATGCTAAAATGCCCTTACTCCAGGATAGAGGGCCTTCTAGCTGTGAACTTGTCATTTAGCGGTGTTTCCATCTGATGACAAACCTTTATACTTACTATACTATCAGCTATCTTCATTGTTTGAAGCGGTCTGTTTATTCTGCTCTGATATTTATTTGTGTTTTAATACAAATTATTATATTATTCGCAATTTCGGCTAATTAAAATGGAGACTGAGAGTTTGAAAATCAAAAAGAGACGTAGTGATACTTGCAGTTGGAAACGAAATATATTAAAGAAAGCCAAAGTTGAAGGCACTGAACATGTGACTTACTCTGGAGAATTGGTGGCTGAAAGACGAACTGGTGAGGATTGTAGGTAAGTTCAAAATATTTACACTGAATCACTGACGTAAATGAATATTGCATAAAAATGTTATTTCCTAAGGGCCACAAAAATCTTTATATGCTATATAAAATATTTACGCATGCACAAAAATAAAGTCACTCATTAACTGGTGGCCCATGTTTTACAAAAGAGGTCTTTCTGTAGAATCTTATGGTACAAAAGGTACCTCGGTGTTCGAAGTTGTCATTCGCCCATGCGAGTTATTATGAATATATGTCCAATGCCACTCTTACTCATATTGTTTCAACATCCGAGTTCACTGATGGTTGTATTAGGCATACCTTTGCTCTTTGTCTACCTGGAATTGAAAACATAGTCCTTCCCCAACGTCCTACTTATGACGAATTGATTGCAATCAACCCAGACAAAATGCAGGATATCAAGAAAATTCTATGCTTCATTCCCCATGAACAGTTATCTGATTATGAGAAAGTTGTAAATTCTCCACTAGCAGAACATAGAGAAAAGACAGAATGAAATCGTCAATTTAGATTTAAAACAAGGGCCTAAAACTTTGTAATACGTAATTAAAATATATTTTAAGAAGATAAATATACTTTTAACTTGAAATAATGGTAGTTTATTTAATTTAAAATCCTGTATTTTATTACAGTACTCCATTTTTAACCAAATGTGAAATTATTTTAAGTTCACTGCTAAAAGGCCCTTAAATTTGAATTTTTAATTAATAATATTATACAAACTACACGTGACAAGAAAATAAAAATTGTGCTTCCAGAAAGCACAAATGTACCTTTATGATGGACAGGGACCACACTGCTCTACGAAAATTACTATTTCTTAAAAACAGTTTTTTTTTTTCGATTTATTCAGAACTAACATTTTTGGACAAAGGGCCTTCTAGCAATGACCAATTCAATTGATGTTTTGTATTTGAAGTCTTGTGTTGTATCAGTGAAGAAGAGTGTTTGTGTCAGTGAAGTTTTATAGTTTATAGTGGTAGAGCAAAGTATTTGAACTCTGAAATGTTTTTGAAATGTTAGCGAAATCAGGATAGTATCAGTGAAATGTGTCGTAGTTCCAGTGCAGTGAGTGAATTGACAGCGAAATAAGTGTAGTGAACATATATTCGTGGGTTATAGTTCGAACTTAGGATTAAGATACAAATTAGATTTACTTTAAATGTTATTTAAGTGCAGCAACTGTTGTCCGTATGGATGAAATCGCAAACGCTTGCGAAGAATCTTGCCTTGAAATCAGTGTACCATTTACGGATTGTAGGCCCACTGGCTAGATCCGCAACTAACTTTGTTCGGTAATCCCGTTGCACATTAATAATCGACTGGTTCACAAGAAAATGAAGCTTTTCTGTCCTCTATAGCAGCGATTTCGCCTCAACAATGAACAAATTTTTTTTATATGTGCTATTGTTAGGCAGTGTTACCAACTAGGGAAACAATGTTCCCAGAACTAATCTTTTTGAGTTTGTCTTTCCATTGGTGCTATTTTCATGCAGTTTAGATTCACAGAACGTAAATTACATGTGTTCGAAACCGGAAAGGTTTTTTTCTAGGAGCCCTGTATTTGTCTCAAGTTTGAAGTCAACGAAACAAGTTTAATAAGTAGATAAACGATATAAAACAGGTAAATGTGTAAAAAAATTTCTACACATTCATACGTAGAATTTAATAGAGATTCGGAATATGAAAATTTTAATATTGAGTGCCATTAAAAAGTAAAGTTTATTGTCACAAACTGTATGCCTTAATAACCCTTTTTTCGAGCACTGGTATCATATGTATGGTTTATCTGAAACAGCTTTTGTATAAAACTTGTTTGTAGAATTAAAATTTAAGAAATTATTAGTAATATTCCATATTTTTTTACACACTGTAAATTTTCATCACTTTATTTTATTATTATTATTATTATTATTATTATTATTATTATTATTATTATATTATTCTTATTCTTATATTATTATTGTTATTATTATATTATTATATTATTCTTATTCTTATATTATTATTATTATTATATTACTATATTATTCTTATTCTTATATTATTATTATTATATTATTATATTATTCTTATTCTTATATTATTATTATTATTATATTATTATATTATTCTTATTCTTATATTATTATATTATTCTTATTCTTATATTATTATTATTATTATTATATTATATTATTATATTATTCTTATTCTTATATTATTATTATTATTATTATATTATTATATTATTCTTATTCTTATATTATTATTATTATTATTACTATTATTATTATTCTTATATTATTATTATTATATTATTATATTATTCTTATTCTTATATTATTATTATTATATTATTATTATTATTATAATATTATTCTTTTTCTTATATTATTATTATTATTATATTATTATATTATTCTTATTCTTATATTATTATTATATTATTCTTATTCTTATATTATTATTATTATTATTATTATTATTATTATTATATTATTATATTATTCTTATTCTTATATTATTATTATATTATTCTTATTCTTATATTATTATTATTATTATTATTATTATTATTATTATATTATTATATTATTCTTATTCTTATATTATTATTATTATTATTATTATATTATTATATTATTCTTATTCTTATATTATTATTATTATTCTTATATTATTATTATTATATTATTATATTATTCTTATTCTTATATTATTATTATTATTATTATATTATTATTATATTATTATATTATTCTTATTCTTATATTATTATTATTATTATTATTATTATTATTATTCTTATATTATTATTATATTATTATATTATTCTTATTCTTATATTATTATTATTATATTATTATTATATTATTCTTATTCTTATATTATTATTATATTATATTATTCTTATTCTTATATTATTATTATTATTATTATTATTATTATTATTATTATTATATTATTATTATATTATTCTTATTCTTATATTATTATTATTATTATTATTATTATTATTATTATTATTATTATTATTATATGCCTTGTAATTGGCCTTGTGCTGTTGTTTCGCACATTAATATTCTAAATAAATAAATAAACAAAAAATAAATAAATAATATTATTATTAGTCTTATATTATTATTATTATTATTATTATTATATTATTATTATTATCATTCTTATATTATTATTATTCTTATAATATTATTGTTATTATTATTATATTATTATTCTTATATTATTATTATTATTATTATTATTATTATTATTAATTTATAGTATTTATATGAGGCCTAGCTTTTACTATATTGGACTACACCCAAGCAAAAATCTTTGTTCATTAGGAAAATTTGGTACTATCGTAACACGTAAACTAAACATTTTAGGAATATGTATGATAGGACTTTCTTGTGTTAAATTTTAACGTACCTCGTTTACATGTTTCGACCTATTTATGGGTCATCTTCAGAACTGGTCGTTGTTGGTCTTGGCGCCTCATGTTGTTTGCTGTGAGGGTGCGTTCGTAGTGTAGAGTCAAAGAGTGTATGTATTTTGAAATTGAGTTGTGTGTTGAGAATATCGTGGGGGTGTGTTTTCGTGTGTCTGTATATTTCATATTGTTCTAGTGTGTTGAGTTTCTGGCTTTTTGGTTGGATGGGCACTATTTCCATTTCTGTGTTGATGTCTCTCTAGGTGTGGTTGGCATTTGTGATGTGATCTGAATATGTGGAGGTGTTTTGTAATTTTTTATGGCTGTGATGTGTTCTTTGTAACGTGTTTGAAATGATCTGCCTGTCTGTCCTATGTAGAAGTTGTTGCAGGTGTTACATTTGAGTTTGTATATGCCTGTGTGGTTGTATTTGTTTGTTTGTGTTGCTTGTGTGTTGAGATGTTTTTGTAGGGTGTTTTTTGTTCCGTATGCGATGTTGTAATTTAATTTCTTGAATGGGGTTGCAATTTTATGTGTGTTTTTGTTTTCGTATGTTAGTGTGATGTATTTTTGTGTTCTTGTGTTTGTGTTGTATTCTTCTGTTTTTTGTGGTTTTGTTTTGTCTTACGTATTATGTTGTCTATTATGTTGGGGTTGTATCCGTTTTCTTGTGCTACGTATTTGATTGTGTTTAGCTCTTCGTTGTAATCCTGTTGGTTCATTGGTATGTTGAGTAGTCTGTGTACCATTGTTCGGAATACAGCTTGTTTGTGTTGTGTGGGGTAGTTGAATGTGTTGTGTATGTGTGTTTTCTGTATACTTTGAATGTGTGTTTGTTGTCTACTTTTGTTATTGTTATGTCTAGAAAATTTATGGATTTGTTGTTTTCAATTTCTAATGTGTAGTGTAGCTTTGGGTGTATTCCGAAGTGATACAAAGTTAAAAGTTGTGTAATCAAGATGGATAAACATTTTAATAAAATTTAAACTTCAAAATAATGTAGACGACTCACGAGCTGCTCGTTGCACAGCAACGAATCCATACTCAGCTTGCAAAACGTTTGTCTTTTGTCGCAAATGCAGACAAAGTAATAAGCTCTCCTGTAATTCACTTCTCCACACTACATTCCTAATTTGGCACAGTATGCGACATAGCTCTGACCTGACCTCTGCCACCGCCGTCAGACCAAAGGTAAACGTGCGTTTTGCTTTCAACATAACAAACATTTCAGCTTTCAATTTCTATGCCATTTCATCCATACAGTCGGTGACGCCTGAGGGAGGCCGTCAAAATAGCCTATAATACCGTGTGCGTATAACAAGATCCATCTCATTACGTCATAATTCCTGACAATGTCAAGCAAGATTGTCATTTTAATCGAGTTTCCTTGGTTCGGGTCTCTATACACTTTAGTCTTCGACATTAAACTGGTTAATTTACCTTACCTATAACGTCTACTTGTTAGCAACTAAAATCGATAGAAAGTTCGAAGAGAGAACTCGGCAAGGTTGTGGGGTGGGAAGATGCTTCCTTTTCCCATAAAAATTGAAATGTTGTTTGTATAAGGAGAAAGCTTGGGTAACGTTCCATAATAAGGTTAGTCTACGGCACAGAATCCACGGCTACTTGTTCTACCTGCCGACTCAACCTTGCGTCTGTAATCCCTGGACCGCCACTTCCTTCTCCTACGTAAACTTGGATTCAGACGGAAACAAAGTTTCTAGGCTGATCTGGAAGTAAATCCCCCGACGCTTGGCGGAATTATGTAAAGGTGGCGAAATTCAATTGTCGATTCAAATGTGGTCTGTATTGGAAAATATTCGAATTCCATAAGAGCACAAAAACGCCGAAGGAAAAAAGTGGAACGTTTATATACAGGGTGATTCACGAAGAGTTACCGCCACTTACGGAGCTTATTCCTAAAGACATTCTGAACAAAAAGTGTCATATAAACATGGGTTCTATTCTCAATATTTTCAGAGTTACACTAATTTGAAGTTGTTTGTAAAATCCTTTTTTATTTAGCTTTGAAGGTAATAGTAATATGCGTTACAAGAGCGGTATGTTGAAGTTTTCATGTTCGAGGAAAAGTTTGAAAAAACGAAATGTAATTGAGCTTTTTTAATTTCCGAGAATTGAAAGAAAATATACCCCTCGTGTATCGTACATTATTTTGTGCGAAGATCGTTTATTACATACCTGAAAAACGAATTTCTAATTAGTTGCAATGAAATCTCCATCTTGGTTTCTGTTGAATGACGGCAAATTTGCAAAAGAGAAATACCTATCTTCAACGTTGTTGCTTTAAAATGATTTCTGTGTTTACTATACTCCAGCAGGCCGTGATATACGTCTGTCTTTTTTCCCCCAGTCTATAAATGCGAACTTAAAACAAACGGTAAGGTTATGTAATGATTTAGAGTTTACTTAACAGTGCAATTTAGGTGAAATTGCAGTGGTAAGTTTACAATTTATAATTATTACTACTGTATATTGAACGTCTCTAAAAATAATATGTTAAAAGCCTAAAGCAGTAAAATCAATATGTCACTTAAGCGGTAAGAAGAGGGAAATTGTTATGTGTGTTAGTTTGGGAATACTGAATGTGGAATTTTACACTTTCCGCGGATCGGTTTTGTGCGGAAACCAAGCAAATACGCACGATCTCGCACAAAAGAATAATACAAAGAGAGAATAAATTATTCAGAAATATCATTTCCTTAATTGGCTAGTATTCTGATGGTAAAAATTTGTTGTCAATTCGTTAGTTGTACAGATTTTTTTTTTAATTTTTAACTAAACATTACATTGAAGTTACTGGATAGCTCAGTTGGTAGAGCCTTAATGCGTTTAGCTAAAGGTCCCGGGTTCGATATCCGGCCCCGTAAATTTTTTTTTAACATCGAAAAATGTAGTTACGAGAAAAAGATAAATTTGTGAAAGGAGATGCAATACAAACCTATTGGAGTGGTCCTATATAAAAAATCGCTCCTGGGTCTCAAAGAAGACAGAGGCATACAAAATCTCTTACTATAAACTTCCTAGAGTGCTCAAGGAATATTTTTGTACAGAAAGAAGAATACAGATATTTTTATCTATATTTTGTAAAAAAGCATTGCTAATGTTTCTTAAAGAACGTGAACCTATGCACTTTACTGAATATTTTACAACCATCATAAAATTTACTTCATATACCCCCAATTGAAGAGTCCACAGCAAAATTGATGGATGTCATTTGGAATACATTTTGTAGGAGAAGCGATTGAAAGTTTGAAATGCATAGCGCTCAAAGCTTAACTGTGATTATCCGATCTTTATTGGACAATGACTATCAGTGTTAATGCCTTGTAACTCTGTATGTACATTCTATATGTCTTAAGCAATACATTGACAGTCTTGGTTCATTTTCGACAAGAAAGTGACATCTATCATTCTTGCAGTGGACTCTTAAATTATTTTCATCCAGGTCCGCGTAAAAATATAGGCCATTATTTGTAATTTTGAATTTATTTCTCTCACAGGACAAAACCGCTATGCGGGCCTTAAGCTGAAAACTATGTGGCAGAAATTTAACTGAAAAGTTATTTACGTAACTAGGATATAAAGTGATACTTTTGTGTACAAGTGAGACGAACATCGAAACGAATGCCCTCGTGCTAATTACGTACAATATTTTTTGGCACAACTATATGGAAATTCTTACTTACTTACTTATTTACATACAAATGGCTTTTAGATAACCCGGAGGTTCATTGCAGCCCTCACAAAAGCCCGCCATTGGTCCCTATCCTGAGAAAGATTAATCCATCTACTATCATGTCCCACCCCCCTCCATGATTAAATAAATGGCAGACTATTGACAGTTTTGTAGGCTAGAAGTCACGACCTACTAATACATAGTATATTTTCTTTATAGTAGGTCTACTTACAACGTCATAATCGTTGTATAGCTATAGTACATTGTCTTTATAGTTGGTCTGTATTATTTCTGTTTCAGTAAGTAAAGGTAATTAAAAATATGATCTGTTAGCATTTTTAGTATACTAGGAGGCATTGACTACAATTTCTGTGTTCATAGTTGGCGATGTGTTGATATTCAGACGTGATACTTTTCATAACCTTTCGCCATAGTTGTTTATGTTACCATGACAACTTTGGTGTCGCGGTATTCGTTCACTTTTCTGTACGAATACTGTAACACCAAAGTTGTCATGGTAACATAAACAACTATGGCGAAAGGTTATGAAAAGTAGCACGTCTCAATATCAACACAAGATTATAATCTTAACTAGTGGCTTGTGCAGCAAATGCTGCTGCAAACTAAGTTCGTTAGACATTCAAATAAAAATTCTTCAGATTTATTTTCAATGAAGAATACTTGTCTTTTTAACAGTTATTTGCTTCCATAATAATGAAACATACTCCTTCTGAATGGATTTTTTTTAGGCCAAATACTTTCTCTTGAACCTATCCACCTTCAGTTTTTGAGTCTCAACGCGAAAACGCAAGTATCAATGTCAGGACGATAGCAGTAGCTATTTCAGGTCATTGTGGATTGTAGGCAAAAGTTAAAAAATATCAGGTTTGCTAAGCTTTCGAACAATAGCATTTTCGTATAGCTGCTGCATGTAGAACTTGAAATGTAGAGCGTAAAATATTTTATCGTACTAAGAGATCTTGCTGAAATGATCTGGTGACTACAAAATTTTCTAGGCCTCTTATTTTATCAGTAAGTAATACCTTTTGATCTTTCCTTAGGAACTGTAATTTTTGCTCTCTGTCGAGCCAATACTGAAGACAATGACATATCAATATCTACACTACACCGCCATTAAGTATATGAAAAAGACCCAACCCCACTGGGCTAAAAAATATTTGATTTTTAATAATATTATTATCTTACTTAAGTTTTGTAGTTATATATAGCAGCCACTCAGTAAATTATAGAAATGAAGATCTAAATTAAGATAGTCTCTACATTTACTTACGTAACCTCAAAACGTTTCACTTTCATGTCATCAATATAGCATCAATATTATGTACAATTAATGAAAAATAGGTGCATCATGATATTAACTATAATAGTATTTAATTTCTAATGATAATAACGTCATCAAACCACCTCAAGTTTCGTAGATTTGAATATCCAATACATAGCTGTACTCAGAAAATTGTTATACACTGCAGAATCAGTTTTTAATAACAAACTGAATTGAGCTCTAAATATGTCGGCAATCGTCCAGGTGTAATAGCCTATTGTTTATTGTAGTGTGTGTTTTGTTCTTAAATTCAATCAAGTCGGCCGTGATTGAATAAAATTAGTTCTCAAAACTGACAACAGATGGATTTTGGAAAATAGGAAAATTATGTAGGAAAATTGACATTTCACTGAAAACTACTACTTTTCCGAAAAACTATGGGTACCAAACTTCAAAATAAGGGGCCATTTATTAAAATCCGTTCAGCCGTTTTCCCGTAATTTCCATTACCAGTTCAAATTATATATATAGATATATAAAAGCTAATGTGGGTATGTATGTATGTGTGTGTGTATGTTCTCTATACAAATCTACACGCTTTGACCGATATGTGCCAAAGTTTGCACATTTAACCTTCATAACAGGGAGAAAAACATTGGCTACATTAAAATTGTGCAAATGGACGTTAAATTAGTTAAAAATGAAAAATATAAATAAATACAATCAAACATTCATGTACAGTATAATGTTAAAATCCAATTTTCAATAGTCGATTGTTTTTTTTTATTATTGTCTGCTGTATTCAACATCGACTTTCATGAGGCCATGGAAATTATAACATGAAATTAAATAACATTGTTGATACAGTTTACGAAGGCTAAAACCAGATAATTCATGCAATATGTATCGGTATCTTTACGCCGTCCAGGACCGTATTATGAATTTCTCGATGCACTTGTAGATACTAAGCAGGCTGTGTTTTATAACTGAACTCTTGAAATTCATTCGAACCACAAGGATTGCTACCAAATCTATACTAATAATAAATCTGTAGCCGAAATTTTTCTGGTAATTTTCGATTTTCCAAAAATAATTGGTCCTAACATATATAATTTACCACCCTGAAACCGAAAATCGCTTTTTTGAAATTTTTGTTTGTATGTCTGTCTGTCTATCTGTTTGTTACCTTTTCACGCGATAATGGCTGAACTGATTTCGATGAAAATTGGAATGTAAATTAAGTTCGTTATAACTTAGATTCTAGGCAATATGGCATTCAAAATACATTATTTAAAAGGGGGGTTATAAGGGAGTCTGAATTAAATAAATCGAAATGTCTCGCTTATTATTGATTTTTGTGAAAAATGTTACATAACAAAAGTTTCTTTCAAAATGATTTCTCATAAGATTTCCTCTTTGCAAAATTTTGATAGGACTGATATTTAATGAGATAAATGAGTTTTAAAATTAAAATAACTGCCATCTCAAGGCGGTGTATTGAAATAAAAAACAAATGACTTCGTCTATAAGGGGCCTTGGACACAACAATCGAAAGCTATGAAACATAGCCTACAGACAATGTTTCTGTGTTTGTATGAAGTAATATCGGAAGCTAAATTAACCGATTTGTATAATTAATTATTATTTCATCATTGGAAAGTGTAGTTTCTCTGGATGGACATAATGCTATAATGTTGTTACAGTAACTTGTGAGTGAATTGAGGACAGATAAGATTAAAATAGCTTCTTATGCACAGAAAACTTGATAGGTTATCCTGTATATTCATTTCCTGTATTTCTGAAAATAATATTTATGAACATATTCATTTTTATCTCAGAGAATTAACGAACAACGAGAGTGTATTGATTTAGTATGCAGTAATAGTACGCTAGCTTAGCAATCCATTATTTTATAATTCAAATTTTAACTATGCTCAATTGAATCGTGTTAAAATACATAAAATACATATGCAATAAATGCAATGCAAAAAAAATTGGGTAATGAGCCAAGCATATTATGTTGCGCTGTTGTAAAAGTTGTTCCTCCTGAGATTCAAGAGCTCCCACAACAAATTAAAAACTTTCTAATTCGAGTACATCCGTTATCAACACACTTTTTCATTATATTTTATAATATAACATAGTAATAAATCTGTAGCCAAAATTTTTCTGTTAATTTTCGCTTTTCCAAAAATAATTGGTAATAACAATTAAGAAACATGTTAAAGGAATTGTCATTGCACCAAATGAGTGTCTCTGGACTAAAATGATCGCATTTTAATATTTTAAATACAATTTAAATTAAGTAACATATTAAACGATTTATCCTTCTATCAAACACGAATGTTCCCTGGATCAAATGTCCTATTTTAATTATGTAATTACTTCATATTTATTTCTAACAGGTGCAGCGGAGCGCACGGGTACGGCTAGTAATTTAATAATCAATATTGAATCACCAATTGTACTATTGCGAAATATTGACCCACCAAAATTATGCAATGGAACAAAACTTGGCGTGAAAAAACTCATGCAGAACCTAATAGAACAATAATATCTGGCAAAACGGAATATGTTTTCATCCCACGTATTCCTATGATACTCACTAATGCCTTCCGATTTTAAGCAACTACAATTTCAGTGCGACTAGGTTTGTAATGGGCATTTATTAAAATGAAGCTCAAGGATAGTAGCTCAAAGTTGCAGTCATATACTTAAAAACTGCGTGTTTTTCACATTCTCAACTATATTTTATAGAAATGAGTGAAGGAAAAAAGATTTTACATAGGCTATATCAAAAAGTACTTCAATTATACTGTAAATTTACTTCACCTCAACAACAAAGTAATTTTATTATCTCAACAATAGGATTTGCTCTCCGCACAGCAACACAGCGTTCGTTATTGCACTCCACAAACGACAATGACAATTTACTTGGACTGTTACGAACAACAATGAACTGTTTATCTTAACTAATATTTACAAAGCACTATTTACAAATCAGAACTGTCAGTTCTCAGTTCACAGTTCTTCTAGCTCAGTCACTCTAGTTCACAGTATCTCGAACCACAAACCTTCAGAAACAGTCCACTGTACTCGAACTCAGGTCCCTCCAACTGCGGTCCACTGCACTCGAACTCAGGTCCCTCCAACTGCGGTCCACTGCACTCGAACTCAGGCCTTCGGATGCTGACACAGTTGCGGACGCACACTCGAGTCGAACTCAGGTACACAAGACTGGCTTGCTTGCTCTGGCTTACTCACTGAATGGCTGAATAAACTGAAACTGTTCAAGTTCGCTCGCGTTTCTTCTTTTATAGCTAAACTATCGTTGCGAGAAAGTACCAGTTCTGGATAGTTCGCGATATTTCGACGCGTGTCTCCATTCTCGAATCATCTTGCACGCTGCTGCTCCCCTCCTTCACCGCGCGTAGCCATGCCCCAGGAGGCAGATGCGCGCGCAACCCGCCCAAAACACGGCCGACTTAGCCTCTCCTCCGTCGGTCGTGAGATCGAATCTCACGTGGGCGTCACAATACTTTTGTCATGTTGCTAATGTAGTATGTGAATGTATGTAAGCCGGCTGAAAGTAACACTGTATAATTGTAAAATATACGTCTGTCAAAATATTGTTGTTCATGTCCGAAAATGTGTTACTGCGAAATTCCATTTGTATAATCAGTTGCCATTCTAGTATAAGTTGTGGAAATAACAGCTCTTAATTTCTAAAATAGCGGTAAACGTTTCTCAGAATATTAGTCTTTATGTTAAAAAATGAATTATTGCGAGTTTATATAGTATCTATATTCTGTTTATAAAATAATAATTAATATAGTGTGGTTCTGTTTCGCTGACCTTCAAGACAATGCTAATTCATTTAAAGTTTGTGTGACTGTAGTCTGCATATATTTTCGTTTGGTTTTACTTTATTTATAGTTTCATATTACTATTATTACATTCGTATTTGTGGAGGTGTGACAGAGAAGGAATAATGGCCTTAACTACACCCTAATAAATCAATAAAGACAAATAACCATATATAGATTTAAAAAACAGTTGAACGTAAGGCATATGATATGTTTTCTTTCGGGTGCCTGATCTACAGCTGGTTTAAATTGAGTTAACTCTGGCAGGCATTTGACTAAGAAGTTCATTAATTCGTGTAAAGATTCATGTTTATGGACGAGAGAAGCTTAGTAAAGACAATTCGTTGTGGTTGTCTATAGTTGAGTTTCTGAGATTTTTGAAAAGTCTAACAATCAGTTTAGTTAAAAAAAAAGAAGCAAAAAGGACAATCGGGCAACGCCGGGTGCTTTCAGCTAGTGTGTTATAAAAAAAAAAAGCAGTTTTCATGTAGGTGTGCCAAAAAAGTTACTCTCATAATATATTTAAAAAATGACACGATTTACTATATCAGTCATCAGTAAGAAGAGTATAAAAATGAAGAATGGAACACAGTATTCTGAATAATAATAATCTTCACGTATTACATGGTCGTCAGTTTAAATAATGCTAAAATACTAAATGATTCGGTCGTAAAAATAAATCTATGCAGAAAACCTATATGACAGCTAAGGTCTGAAATCTGACAGCTAAACACAATGCAGCAAGTAACTTCTGTTCGGCAACAGTGAACTTACTGTGATAATATTTATACTATAACAACTACGTCAATATTTTCTCTCTCTACTCACGATGTAACAACACGAACCCTGTACCACCAGAGGCGCCTGCGATGAAATACGTCCAACACGACAAGAAGATAATGGAGACCATGGAGTTTGTGTACATTTCAGAACAAGGCAGCCTCGTAGGATTCCAATTTTCTGAAATGAAAAAACATATATATTATATTAGTGAAACTCGGTTCCAGGATTAGCGTTGAACTTTACCTGAATTATTACTGAATCTCAAAGTACACATATATTCGTTTTACCCATAGGCATGTTAGGATTACAGATACATAAATATCGTACAAAAATAAAAATAATATAAATTAGAGTAAAACGGTTAAATTAACCCTGAGGATAGCACACTTCGATGTATATCATAGACTGCTAAATATACAGGATGTAAGTAATAAAAGTGTGCAGACTTTACACACACTATTACACTTCTACTACGTCACACTACATTTGACCAATAAAGCGGTACGAAAGGACGTCTTCCAACCAATCATGGCTGCTTATCGCACAATTTTATCGCGTCTCTAGCATTTGTTTAATTTTATCGCGGCCCTAGCACTTGTTTATTTTTATCACTACCCTAGCATTTGTTTCTTTGTTTGCCAACATTTCAAACTGCACTGGTCTGGACGTCAAAAAACAGAAAATTACAAACCACTCCAGTCGATACACAGCACTTTCAAATATGACTCGCATTGGCATTCAAGAACAAGAATTAATAAAGATCACTGATCATAGCTATGCATCTTCCCTGAAACCCTATTTACAAATAAATGAAGAGCACCATTCGGAAATCCTGAATAAGTTGAGGGATACATCATGTACATCAACGAGTTCACTTCTTTTACGCATACGTCCAATATAACATCAACTGAACCACCAACCACTAAAACATTCAAATTTGAAAATTGTACTTTCTATAATTGTTTCCTTTAAAATTATTCATGTTTATTTCTTATTTATTTCATCGTCGTTAATTAAAACGTTTCTTGTGTATTTCATCATCCTTAATTAAAACTTTTCTAACATTTGTTTATATTATTTAGGTTATGTTATAGCTTCTGCTATATGATATTATGAATAGTCACGTATCAGAGATTGTTTAATACTAAGATTTATTGAAAATCATCTGTCAAGTGACGTTGATTACTGGGATCGATATAATTGAAGTGCAATGCAACTGTTTTAATAAAAATGAAACTGAAGCAAAAGCCTTCTTGACCAGTAACCGTCCAGAGAGTTCAATGAAGATTCCATAGTTGGCACAACTGATAAGAAAACAGTTAACCATAACACACTACTGCCATCTACTAGCGTAATATTTGTAATGTTGAAATGGTATAAATTTGAAGACAGTTTTGTATTTTCGTAAGTCACTTAATATTTTATTGTATTGGACTACTTCGTTACTTCTAATATTTATATACTTCCTTCTAATCGTGTAATAGTCAATTAAATCCCACTCGAGTTTTGATTTTCTCCAGATAAATCAAAACCTCTAGTGAGATTACTGTTGATTATTGCTTGGACAGAATATAAAAAAAGATTTTAAGGGGACACATGGATTGAATTTTTGGTGAAAATGGCAAAACAAATTATTTTTTTTCCGCAAGTTCCATGTAGTTGTCTGCCCTACAATTTACAAGGAAATTTCAGCAAATATCTTTCAAAGCGCGCCATGCCATTTTTTCTGTAATGGTAAGCATTTCCTCAAACAAAGAGTCAGCTATAACTTTGCGAATTTGTGGACAGATGAAAATGCCCTTTTTAAATTTGCCTTCACTCAAACTTTTCTTTTAAATACTGAAAACCACACACTTGTTTGTTCATTGCGTAGACCTCACTTTGAACTGTAATGAAATGTACTAAATAGAAGCGACTAGTACCTGTTTATTTATTAGAAGTGCAAAAGAACATGCCAACAACCGTAAATACGTCATAAACTCATAAAATCCATTAGCTTTTGTTTTCGTTTACAACCAACCCGTGCCAAATGTTTCCTGGGAGACCGCTTATCAAAGTGAAATCATAGTGTATCTTTAAAACCTTACGTGATACGAAGAAAAGAGATGCATTTTCGGATTCAGCGCACACCAAACCATAAGGGACACATTGTTTTAAGTCGGAGCAAAATTCTTGTTGTTCAGTGTAATTTAAAGACTGTTGGAACTTTGTAATTACATTGTTTTAAGTCGGAGCAAAATTCTTGTTGTTCAGTGCAACTTAAAGACTGTTGAAACTTTTTAATTACATTGCTTTAAGTCGGAGCAAAATTCTTGTTGTTCAGTGTAATTTAAAAACTGTTGAAACTTTGTAATTACATTGTTTTAAGTCGGAGCAAAATTCTTGTTGTTCAGTGCAATTTAAAGACTGTTGAAACTTTGTAATTACATTGTTAAGTCGGAGCAAAATTCTTGTTGTTCAGTGCAATTTAAAGACTGTTGAAACTTTGTAAATACATTGTTTTAAGTCGGAGCAAAATTCTTGTTGTTCAGTGCAATTTAAGGACTGTTGAAACTTTGTAATTACATTGTTTTAAGTCGGAGCAAAATTCTTGTTGTTCAGTGTAATTTAAAGACTGTTGAAACTTTTTAATTACATTGTTTTAAGTCGGAGCAAAATTCTTGTTGTTCAGTGCAATTGAGAGACTGTTGGAACTTTGTAATTACATTGTTTTAAGTCGGAGCAAAATTCTTGTTGTTCAGTGTAATTTAAAGACTGTTGAAACTTTGTAATTACATTGTTTTAAATCGGAGCAAAATTATTGTTGTTCAGTGCAATTTAAAGACTGTTAAAACTTTGTAATTACTACTGACATATATATATATATATATATATATATATATATATATATATATATTTATACAATCTATATCCCACTATGCTCCAGTTCTCGGATGTAATTTCAGAGCCTTGCGATCTGAATGTATAGCTACTGGGGGACCCGCAATCACTTCACATATCGACTTGGGAGATGGAGAGATATTGCATGATGTATTGACTCAAAAGACCTTGCGGAGTTTCATGTGATAAAATCGCTACATTCATATATTCATTTCTGTTTTATATCACCGCTCTAAATCTTGGGAGGGCTGGGCTGATACCTAGAGCTGAGGCACGAAATTCAATATAGATTACATCTCTACGACAGAATGTTCTGTGGACATTAATTTTATAGAAGGTTTTTGATCCTTCAATATTAAAGCGGAGTTGTGGTAGCTATAAGAAAAACATCCTCCACGTTCGATGTAAATATTGTACATAAATATTGAGAGCAATACACCCTTTCTTTACTTTAAATTCCAGCTGTAGTAAGGGATGGGCTATGATTGAAAGCTTAGAATTGAAAGGTTTGTGATGATATAAATGAGAATAAACCACATTGAAATAAAACAGAACACAACCACAATAAATAAACCAGACCACAACGAAAAATACGAGTATGGGACATACAACAGAAACAGAACAGATCACAATAAAATAGCGTAGACCACACTGCAATGAAAAGAATAGACCGGACCAAAATAAATACAAGTTGTTTCAAAAAAGACTTTACAATTTTAGAAGCTTATAGAAACTTAATCACACAGCTTACAGAATCGGTTCAGATGTAATTTTAAAGGACAACACATCAAACTTCACTCATGTAGTGCCGTAGTATGAAATTCACCACAGACGGTATTGTGTGCTAGAAAATTTCCTCATCCTGCAGATTGACGAAGATGACCAATCATTCACTACAAGCAAGATGGGGCATCATCTCACTACCACTTCGAGGTTTGTGAGCTACTTGATCGGCGTTTTCCAGGTCGTTGGATTGGTCGTGCAGGGCCAACTGCATAGCCACCTCGCTCACCAGATTTGAACCCCATCGATTTTTTTCCTTATACATCTCGATTACATAACTTTTAACACTACATCACTTTGGAAAACGTATTATGTCTTTCACGTGTTAAATTTTGATTTTCTGCAAAATTATTCAAAGCAAAGCAAAATGGTATTTGACTTTTTTGTTGCTCTTTATTGAAGGAATCGTCTACCAGAATCACCCTGTATATACCTCTTTCTAACCTCTAAACTCTCTACTTCCACATTTTCACTTTATCTTTTTTACTGATAATTTTTAATATATATTTTTTTCTTTGGGTACCTTCCTCTTTCCCTACTTTATGTAATTTCACACAGCAAAGCACTGGATCTCAGTTCACACCAGCAAGATGGGACACCATCTCACTATCGCTTCGAGGTTCGTGAGCTACTTCTTCGGCATTTCCCAGGTCGTTGGATTGATCGTGCAGGGCCAACTGTATGGCCACCTCGCTTACCAGATCTGACCCCTATCGACTTTTTCCTTATACATCTTGATTAAACAACTTTTAACACTATATCACTTTGGAAAACGTATTATGTCTTTCACATGATAAATTTTCTTTTTCTGCAAAATTATTCAAAGCAAAGCAAAATGGTATTTGATTTTTTTGTTGCTCCTTACTGAAGGAATCGTCTACAGAATCACACTGTATATACGTCTTTCTAACCTCTAAACTCTCTACTTCCATATTTACACTTTATCTTTTTTATTGATAATTTTTAATATATATTTTTTTTCTTTAGGTACCTTCTTCTTTCCCTACTTCATGTAATTTCACACATCAAAGCACTGGATCTCGTTCACACCAGCAAGATGGGACACCATCTCACTATCGCTTCTAGGTTCGTGAGCTACTTGATCGGCATTTTGCTGGTCGTTGGATTGGTCGTGCAGGGCCAGTTGCATGGCCACCTCGCTCACTAGATCTGACCCCCATAGACTTTTTTCTTATACATCTTGATTAAACAACTTTTAACACTATATCACTTTGGAAAACGTATTATGTCTTTCACGTGTTAAATTTTGTTTCTTCTGCAAAATAATCAAAGCAAAGAAAAAGGTATTTGACTTTTGTTGCTCTTTTCTGAAAGAATCGTCTACCAGAATCAACCTGTATATACCTCTTTCTAACCTCTAAACTCTCTACTTCCACATTTTCACTTTATCTTTTTTACTGATAATTTTTAATGTATATTTTTTTTTTCTTTAGGTACCTTTCTCTTTCCCTACTTGTAATTTTACACACCAAAGCACTGGATCTCAGTTCATATCAGCAAGATGGGACATCATCTCACTATCGCTTCGAGGTTCGTGAGGTACTTGATATGCATAATAATAATAATAATAATAATAATAATAATAATAATAATAATAATAATAATAATAATAATAATGATTTATTTAACCTGGCAGAGTTAAGGCCATACGGCCTTCTCTAACACTCAACCAGGAGTAAAAACTGCGTTACAAAAACACTACAAATTTACAAAGTACACTACAATTTTACACACAAAACTGAACAAGATAATAATAATAAAATGTAAACAAGAAGTAAGAAGAAATCAGACAATATATAACATAGAGAAAGAAAGAAAAAAGCATAATAAAATGTGAACAGCAGGTCTAAAATAAATGAGGCATACAAAGTATAAAAAATAAGACAATTTTCGATAATAATAATAATAATAATAATAATAATAATAATAATAATAATAATAATAAATGGTCGTTGGATTAGTCGTGCAGGGCCAACTGCATGGCCACCTCGCTCACCAGATTTGACCCCATCGAGTTTTTTCCTTATACATCTTGATTACACAACTTTTAACACTATGTCACTTTGGAAAACGTATTATGTCTTTCACGTGTTAAATTTTGTTTTTCTGTAAAATTAGTCAAAGCAAAGCAAAATGGTATTCGACTTTTTTTTGCTCTTTAATGAAAGAATCGTCTACCAGAATCACCCTGTATATACCTCTTTCTAAACTCTAACCTCTCTACTTCCAAATTTTCACTTTACCTTTTTCACTGATAGTTTTTAATATATATTTTTTTCTTTAGGTACCTTCCTCTTTCCCTACTTCATGCAATTTCACACAGCAAAGCACAAGATCTCAGTTCATACCTGTAAAAAGACTCTGCCTAGTTATCTCTGAACACATATTTCCTAGTCACTGTTTACAACAGGCTGTTAATATCGCTGTTCATGTCACGCATTTAGCCATATTTATGATCTCGTTCAGCCATGTTACAACGTTCCCAACTGCTCACACTCGACACTCTACGTCTAGTGTTAAACTCTTGAAATACAAGACAAGGTAACGACCTTTGAAGGCAACAAATTTGATGTCACAATGTTATAGTTAACAATACCATTGCCAGAATTCTATTAAAACAACTGACGCGGTGATATTTATTCCCATGCACTTGGAAGGTACATTTCCCTACACAATTCGAAAGATCACGAATATAAACGCTATTTTTATTCATTTTATTTATTCCTGCTAGTGGGCCGGTAAGCGAATAGGTAGGACAACAACTTTTCATGTTGTAGAAGCAAAACAAATCACTGTAAATAAATAAAATATACAGTGTTTCATAATTTATTATGACAACCCTTCCATGTTATCAGTATTATTATTATTATTATTATTATTATTATTATTATTATTATTATTATTATTATTATTATTATTATTATTATAGTCACCGGCGAAGCTCAGTCGGCTAAGGGTACGTACCAACGATAAACGATAAAAGAAACTACCTAGCGACGCTTTGGTATTATCAAAGGATCAAGTGTTCATATAGGAGCAATGAGGACGCGGGAACCGAACATTTTGATTTATCAGTAGAAGATATTCTATGCATCCACTTAATGAAAGACGATAAATAGGAAATATCAGCTGCTAAGTTCAAGGTTAAAATAACTTAAATACGTACAAAATTAAACCCGTTTCTCATCCCAAAGATAGTATAAATTCGTTGTGTTGTGATTGGTTCTTGTGATCACATAACATATGACCAATAAATACACAACTCATCAATTTGCCAATATCTACAATAATTAATTTAATATGCCGAAATAATAATAAATCGATTAATATTCGGATATATTGATAACCACCGGTAATTATACAGATTAATATTATCTTAATCAGAGATCATACAAACGACAAGAGCGAAGAAAATGTTACTTTTCTTTTTCGTCGCTTTTATCGTGTATCTTCGCTTTTATCGTTACTCAAATATGCACACCTCAATAACAATGCATACTTCAATTCTCTCTGATATAGCATCGCTGCTTCCTTTATCGTTTATCGTCACTCCAACGTGTACGTACCCTAAGGCACTTGCTTGCTGATGTGGAATTACCCTGGGAAGCGGGTTTGATTTCTGCTTGGGTTGATTACCTGGTTGGGTTTTTTCTGAGGTTTTCCCCACCAGTAAGGCGAATGTCAGGTATTCTATGGCGAATCCTCGACCTCGATAAATACCATGTCGCTATAACAAATCTCGTCGAAGCTACATAACCTAGTCCACCTGGTTGGCGAGTTGGTATAGCGCTGACCTTCTATGCTCAAGGTTGCGGGTTCGATCCCGGGTCAGGTCGATGGCATTTAAGTGTTCTTAAATGCGACAGGCTCATGTCAGTAGATTTACTAGCATGCAAAAGAACTCCTGCGGGACAAAATTCCGGCACATCCGGCGACGCTGATATAACCTCTGTAGTTGCGAGCGACGTTACATAAAAAAACATAACAAAATACATAACCTAGTAGTTGATACTGCGTCGTTAAATAATAAACCAAAAATATATTACTATTATTATGATAACGATTATTATTATTACTATTATTATGATAATGATGATGATGATGATTATTATTATTATTATTATTATTATTATTATTATTATTATTAACACAATAATTAAAAGTAAAGACGGTAAACTTGAGAATTCTAAATAAGGAAGTAGAGCAAGTGGACAGCTTCAAATACTTGTGGTGTACTATAAGCAGTAACATGAGCTGCTACCAGGAAGTCAAAAGGAGGATAGCAATGGCAAAGGAAGCTTTTAATAGAAAAAAAACATCTTCTACGGACCTCTGGAAAAAGAACTAAGGAAGATACTAGTTAATTGCTTTGTATGGGGTGTGGCATTGTATGGGGACAGAAACATGGACATTACGACGAAATGAAGAAAAGCTACTAGAAGCATTTGAAATGTGGATATGGAGAAGAATGGAGCGTGTGAAATGGACAGGCAGAATAAGAAACGAATCTGTGTTGGAAAAAGTGGGTGAAGAAAGAATGATGCTGAACAGATCAGGAAGAGGAAAGGAATTTGTTTGGGTCACTGACTGAGAAGAATCTGCCTACTGAAGGATGCACTGGAAGGAATGGTGAACGGGAGAAGAGTTCGTGGCAGAAGAAAATACCAGATGATAGATGGCATTAAGATATATGGATCATATCGGAGACAAAGAGGAAGGCAGAAACTGGGAAAGACCGGAGAATACTGGGTTTGCAGTGAAAGACCTGCCTTTGAGCAGGACGCTGAATGAAATGATGAAATGAAATTACTGGTTCTTCTGTATGGATGTGAAACTTGGACTCTCACTTTGAGAGAGGAACAGAGGTTAAGGTTGTTCGGGAATAAGGTGCTTAGGAAAATATTTTTAAAATAAAATCTCTCCAGATTGCTTCAACAAAAAGTAAATCATTCACAGAACAACTGCATGATAAAATTAAAGTGGTCAACTGCAAAAACAAACATACCACCATATAAACTTGAAAATAAAACAAGTGTCCCCCAGGTACAACTTGCCCCTAGGTACAACAGCTTCCCCTATAATTAATAGAGTGAAAACAGAAAAATAAAGAGAAGTACTCGAAAATAGAACATTCCTTAGCCCTTTTATGGATTACAGGTAAGGAGAGAAAGAGAACTCTTTTATCTGGGCAAAGTTACACTCTCCAAATGATAGTCACGACCGTTTTAACTTCGAAATACACGAGATTTGAACGTAAAATAAATTAACTTGTCAAGAGAATGTGCAGAAATCAACCTTGATTTCAGCTGATCCATCTCAAGTCTCTGTTTTCTATCTGACAGTCACTCTTTAAATTTCCGGAGCGAAAGTCAGGTAGCTCAGAACAGTAGTTGAGTTTCATATGGAAATAATGAACTGTCACGGATAAAATACTGAAATGAGAAAGAAAAAAATGCTCAACATACTTTAACATCAACATGCAACGTGCAGGAACACGACAGTTTTGCCATCTGCTTGGTAGAAAGAATGAAATAAAAAATTCTTGTGTGAAAACAGTTCACGAAGTTCCAAGCATAGAATCACAAGTGAAAAAATAAACTTTGTCATGTAAATAAAACATTTTGGCATCAATAACGTAACTATAAACTGCAATTTTAAGTTGTATGAAAGTAATTCTACGTACAGTACTTACATTCGGTTTAAGTTTCCCTTAATTTCTATACAGGGTTTCCGAGAATGAGTGGTAGGGTTTTACGAGTTCACTGTAAAGCATGTATTACCCGTACTATGACGTCAAAGTGCAATGTTTGTGCTGAGAGCACGCAGTACGTTATTGTTCATTGTGAGTAACAGTTCATTTACTTAAGACGTTCTTTTTGATTGTGGTTTCAACATGACCAATATTAGGTCCCCTAATTTTTCTAGTGCTAACAAATGATTTTGCCCCGTAAATAAAAGATGTAGGTCATCCCATATTATTTGCAGATGACACAAGTATAGTAACACCCAATAACTCCAACACATTCCAATCTTCAACAGAGGAAATTCTCTTCAAAATATGTGACTGGTTCTAAGTCAATAAATTACTATTAAATTGTAACAAAACTAACATACGATGAAAGAGTAATGGAACGGAGAAAAATTCTCTCCGGCGCCGGGATTTGAACCTGGGTTTTCAGCTCTACGTGCTGATGCTTTATCCACTAAGCCACACCGGATACAACTCCGACGCCGGTTAGAATCGTTCAAATCCCGGCGCCGGAGAGAATTTTTCTCCGTTCCATTACTCTTTCATCATATGATGACGCAGAATATCTGCATGGAAATATCATATGTATTTCGGTGCATTAAAATAATATATATGATATGCGTAAATCTCTTCGTGATTTAAGACGGCGCTTATTCCGTCGGATCCCGGCCAACTAGTCACTCATATCGACTGCACCTCAGCACATGTGTGGACTTCGGTCCTGCGTTCATAGACATCTATGACGTAGTGCAGAGGGGGGCCACTAGAGGGAACCCAAGAGTTAATGTTAATGTTATGTTTTATTTAACGACGCTCGCAAATGCAGACGTTATATCAGCGTCGCCGGATTTGCCGGAATTTTGTCCCGCAGGAGTTATTTTACATGCCAGTAAATCTACTGACATGAGCCTGTCGCATTTAAGCACACTTAAATGCCATCGACCTGACCCGGGATCGAACCCGCAACCTTGGGCATAGAAGGCCAGCGCTATACCAACTCGCCAACCAGGTCGACTACCCAAGAGTTGGAGCTTAATCTGAGAGGTTCAAATCCCGGCGCCGGAGAGAATTTTTCTCCGTTCCATTACTCTTTCATCGTATGATGACGCAGAATATCTGCATGGAAATATCATATGTACTTCGGTACATTAAAATAATAAAACTAACATAATTCAATGTAAATCCTGTCCAAATTCAACCTCGCAAATTTCTAGCGCAATAATTAACAATAGATCGCTATTATAAACAACAACAACCAAATTTATCCGCTTAAAAATCGATAATTTGTTAAATTGTAAAAATCATATTAAAGAAATTACCCCCATACTAAATTCAGCATGTTTTGCAATTAGATCTATGCAAAAGATAGTAAATATCAATACCTTAAAAACAATATACTTTGCATACTTCCACTCGGTAATGAGTTTTGGAATAATAATTCTGGGGAATTTCCACAGACAGTAACAGTATATTTCTATTACAAAAAAGAGCAATTAGAATAATAGTAGGTGCCAAATCTAGGGAATCTTGTAGGACTGTTAAAAAAAAATACAAATAATGCCCATGGCTTGTCAGTATATCTTTTCATTAATAATCTTCCTCGTATGTAATCGTGAAAACTTTGTAACTAATTCAACAGTTCGTAGCATAAATACACGTCAAAAAATGACTTTCATACTCCATCGGCAAGTCTATCATGCTATCAAAAAGGAGTGCGTTATATGGCAGTAAATTTTTTTAACAGTCTCCCTTACTTACAAATGGCTTTTAAGGAACCCGAAGGTTCATTGCCGCCCTCACATAAGCCCGCCAGTGGTCCCTATCCTGTGCAAGATTAATCCAGTCTCTATCATCATACCCCACCTCCCTCAAATCCACTTTAATATTATCCTCCCATCTACGTCTCGGCCTCCCTAAAGGTCTTTTTCCCTCCGGTCTCCCAACTAACACTCTATATGCATTTCTGGATTCGCCCATACGTGCTACATGCCCTGCCCATCTCAAACGTCTGGATTTAATGTTCCTAATTATGTCAGGTGAAGAATACAATGCGTGCAGTTCTGTGTTGTGTAACTTTCTCCATTCTCCTGTAACTTCATCCCTCTCAGCCCCAAATATTTTCCTAAGCATCTTATTCTCAAACAGCCTTAACCTATGTTTCTCTCTCAGAGTGAGAGTCCAAGTTTCACAGCCATACAGAAGAACCGGTAATATCTCCCTATCGATATAAAAAATGAAACTCGAAACATAAGATTATTTAGGGCCAAATTAAAGAAGTGCCTAATTTCTCATGCCTTTTATTGTGTAAGTGAATTCATGACATTCAATAACGCTTCATTAAATTGATACTAAAATTTGTGTTGTACTAGTAGACTATATTGTAAATCTCTTGTGTATATATTTCATCTAGACTGTGACTATAAATTAAGACTTTATAATAGTATTAAGTTTTTTGACTTGTTCCATATTCTAGCTGTGAAGCAATGTATGAATACCATGGAATGTTAATAAATACATTACAATACAATACAATACAAGACGTTGCAACTCCTCATTAATCTCGTGAATTTCGAGAACATTTGAACCGCAGATTGGGTGAGCAGTGGATTGGTCGCGGTAGGCCCGTTGGATGGCCTGCTGGTTCTCCCGACCTCACCCCACTTAACTTTTGTGCGTGGGGACATTTGAAAACGTCATGGCGTGTTTACTAATTAATGTAAATATTGATGGTTTTGAAGCATGAGTGTCACAAGTAGACGGCGGTCTTGGGATACCTTTGCGGCGGCAATAGGTTGATGCACAACGGAGCTTAGACATGTGACGTTACTCTCGTAGGTAGATTGTGTTGTTGTGGTACCTTGTAATTTTTGTTCAATTGTGAGTTCATTTCATTTTCAAATTTTAGAAATTTAGAGCCTGAATTTTCTGATAATATTTGTGGTCGTTCACGTACATAATTATAACCTTAACAAAAAAGTTTGTTTTGGTCTCTTCTATCGTCCTTAGAAATTTGGGTATTCAATTTAGTTACACCCTGTATCACTATGTTTCTTGCTGCGTTTACTATTTTAATGCCATACATCACACGAGAGCGTGACAGATGTAAGATCTTCTCGATAGAAAGGATACCATAAGAATTCCTATCAGAGAAAAAGCACTTTCAGAATTGAAAGAAGCTTGAAGCATGAAATCATAAGAGGAAAAATAATTTCTTGTCACTTTAACAATAAAAGGAAAATCATCTTTTGAATCGGAAGAACCAATAGCTTAGAAGAAGACTCCAAAAATCACGGAGAAAGGGACAAACCACTCTACTTCCAGATATTCAAAAACGATTTCTCTGCCATTGAATAGACTAGTCCGGACGCCACGGGACACTCCAAGCAGGTGCTGGGGTTCTCTGCAATGGTTCACTGATTTCCAATACCTGGCTGTCGATTGAAACATCATGGAAGTGGCGCATGATCCAGGCACAATGATGCCAATTTCTTTCCATCCTAGTGGATATATCAATAGAAACTGAAAGCTCTACAGTAATCGAATCACATCAATTCGCCAAGACTTGCATGCGGGAGGGTGCTGATGGCACTACGAGGATTCTCTCTGGATCTTTATCTCGACTTCCTCCAAGAGCTTCTTTTTTTCCTCCTCCGTATTCGCAATGCGTTAGTCAATTGTTCATTCCTGCTGATGCTCGCTTTGAGTACGCAATAAAATGGGAGGTGATTGGAATATTTATTCAATTTCACGATAAGGAAGACTTCCCTTCATTCACCAGCGTCATCATCATTATGCCAGTAAAATAAATCGTCTGATTTTATTTCTTTTATCTGATTTCGTAGTCTACTTGGGTCGCAATTTATTTACTCAGGTGATCTCACGACTTTTCCTGTGTATTTTCTAGTCGGTTGCGACGAAGGAAGAAAATGGCAGCGATTCAGCTGAGGCAGTTTGTTCTCCATGTTGAGACGAGAAAACTGTTGCCATGGAAATACCAGAACTGCTACAGTATTCTAAACGAATTGTGAAAGCATATTTCGTGTCTTGATTACATTATTTATGCGTGCTGGTACACAACACAGAATTTAAGAGCAGAGCAGAAATAATTAGATATATAAAAATTATGTAAAGCAAATAATTTAAGAACTAGAAATTTCGGAAAGTAAATTGAAACAGAACTGAGTAAACAAAATTACTTTATTACAGAATTAAACGTAACATAGCAATATGAAATTCATCATAACATAATCAAATAAACATTGCATTTTTCTGAAAATAAACAATATTATCATTATTATTATTACCACTACTACTTACTTATGGCTTTAAGAAGCCCGCAGGTTCATTGCCGCCCTCACATAAGCCCGCCATTGGTCCCTATCCTGAGCAAGATTAATCCAGTTCTCTACCTTCATATTACACCTCCCTCAAATCTATTTTAATATTATCTTCCCATCTACGTCTCGGTCTCCCCAAAGGTCTTTTTCCCTCCGGCCTCCCAACTAACACTCTGTATATATATTTTTTTGGATTCGCCCATACGTGCTGCATGCCCTGCCCATCTCAAACGTCTGGATTTAATGTTCCTAATTATGTCAGGTGAGGAATACAATACGTGCATTTTTGTGTTGTGTAACTTTCTCCATTCTCCTGTAACTTCATCCCTCTTAGTCCCTAATATTTTTCTAAGCACCTTATTCTCAAACACCCTTAACCTATGTTTCTCCCTCAAAGTGAGAGTCCAAGTTTCACAACCATAAAGAACAACCGGTAATATAACAGTTTTATAAATTCTAACTTTCAGATTTTTTGACAGCACACTGGATGATGAAAGCTTCTCAACCGAATAATAACACGCATTTCCCATATTTATTCTGTGTTTAATTCCTCCCGAGTATCATTGATATTTGTTACTGTTGCTCCCAGGTATTTGAATTTTTCCACGTCTTCAAAGGATAAATTTCCAATTGTTATATTTCCATTTCGTACAAGATTCCCGTCACGAGACATAATCATATACTTTGTCTTTTCGGGATTTACTTCCAAACCTATCTCTATACTTGCTCCAAGTAAAATACCCGTATTTTCCCCAATCATTATTATTATTATTATTATTATTATTATTATTATTATTATTAGTATTATTATTATTCTTATTAGTACTACTACTACTACTACTACTACTACTACTACTACTACTACTACTACTACTACTACTACTACTAATTACTTATGGCTTTTAAGGAACCCGGAGGTTCATTGCCGCCCTCACATAAGCCCGCCATTGGTCCCTATCCTGAGCAAGATTAATCCAGTCTCTATCATCATATCTCACCTCCCTCAAATCCATTTTAATATTATCTTCCCATCTACGTCTCGGTCTCACCAAAGGTCTTTTTCCCTCCGGCCTCCCTACTAACACTCTATATGCATTTCTGGATTCGTTCATACGTGCTACATGCCCTACCCATCTCAAACGTCTGTATTTAATGTTCCTAATTATGTCAGGAGAAGAATACAATGCCTGCAGTTCGATGTTGTGTAACTTTCTCTATTGTCCTGTAACTTCATCCCTCTTAGCCCCAAATATTTTTCCAAGCACCTTATTCTCAAACACCCTTAACCTATGTTCCTCTCTCAAAGTGACAAATTTTCACAATCATAAACAACAACCGTTAATATAACTGTTTTATAAATTCTAACTTTCAGAGTTTTTGACAGCTGACTGGATGATAAAAGCTTCTCAACCGAATAATAACAGGCATTTCCCATATTTATTCTGTGTTTAATTTCCTACCCAGCATCATTTATATTTGTTACTGTTGCTCCCAGGTATTTGAATTTTTCCACCTCTTCAAAGGATAAATTTCCTATTTATATATTTCCATTTTGTACAATATTCTGGTCATGAGACATAATCATATACTTTGTCTTTTCGGGATTTACTTCCAAACCTATCGCTTTACTTGCTTCGAGTAAAACTTCCGTGTTTTCCCTAATCGTTTGTGAATTTTCTCCCAACATATTCACGTCAATCCGTATAGACAAGCAGCTGATGTAACCCGTTCAATTCCAAACCGTCTGTGTTATCTTGAACTTTCCTAATGGCATATTCTAGAGCAAAGTTTAAAAGTAAAGGTGATATTATTATTATTATTATTATTATTATTATTATTATTATTATTATTATTATTATTATTATTATTAGACTACACAATTCTGAGCATATCAAATGTAACACGAAACGAAAAGGCAAAATGCTGTATTGTTGTTATTTTGTCAACTGTCCGAAGACAGGTCTGAACCTTAAAGTGATACCAAGAGGGCTCACTTATGAGGCAACTAGGCCAGGAGAAATGGGGTAGGTTGGCCAGTTCCTTTCCCCCTCCATTGCATAATTTTGTATAACACATCATTAAACATAACTGAACAATGAAAATTGATAGAAAACGGTTTGTAATATGCTGTAATAGGATATAAAAGAACAAAAGTGGAAAGAAAGTAGTGGAAAACAATATAACAGAACCAAATGGAATATAATAGCTATGGCGGAATAACAAAAAATAAGTCGACAGAAATAAAGGCTAAAAAATACACACATTTGTTAATATTATATATCATGAATAACTTTATAAATTTCCTTTTTAAAAGCTTCAATTTTAAATTATTTCAAATTTGGAAAATGGTTATTTTATTATAAAGTCTTGGGTCGAAACTAGCATCATATTTAAGAGCTGCACTAATATGACATTTAGGCTCAATTAATGGGAAAGTAGACTTTTGTCTTCGAGTACGATATTCATGTCGATTAGATTTAGGTTTTATTTGATTTCTGTGGTAGTACGTTAGTAAACTATATTTATAAATTTCTTCAATAGTTAATACACTAAAATCTGTATAGGGTAAACTAGGGTCTGTTGGACAGTCGGGCATGTTGGACACTCCGTACTTTAACGTGTTACCTCACCACTTGTGGGCACCACATTCAGCTAGAAGTCAATGACGGAAGTAGCCCCGAGTGGGTCATTGACTTCTAGCAGAATGTGGTGCCCACAAGTGGCGAAGTAACACGTTAAAGTACAGAGTGTCCAACATGCCCGACTGTCCAACAGACCCTAGTTTACCCTAAATTAAATTTGTTTGGTAATCCATATTTTTTGCCAGACAAATTTTTATTAATCTTCTGTGTAATAAAATTAATGAATTAAGTACAGATGATGCTACTCTACCCCAATTAATTATACCACATTGTATTAATGATTGTACTAAAGCTAAAAATATTATTCTCAATGCCTCCTTAGTGATAAAATTTCGAAGTATTATGAATTTATAAATTGTCTTTCTTATACTTGTACACATAAAATCAATTTGTTTATCTCAACGTAAATGCTGGTCTATAATAATTCCTAAATATTTAACTTGTGTGGAAGGTCTTAGATGTGGGCAATTACAATAATTATTTGTTAATCAAATACATGAAATATTATGAATTACTAAGTGATAATTATTCATAGATGGACGTAAACCTTTCGTTGTTAAAGAAAATGGAATATAGGTAGTTTTATTAGTATTTAAAGACAGGAGATTAGAGTCAAGCCAATTTTTCACTACGTGAGTTCCATTGCCAGCATTTAAATAAGTGTTGCCTACATTGTCACCATATGCACAACAAATACTGTTCCTCCCTTCTACCTTAAACACGCGTTTCCGAACAGACGTTTAGGGTTTTGAGAAAGAAGCAATATAAATCTAAGCAGGTAAGGAGCCACTGATAGATTCCTATGTAGGGGGGTTGGACATAAAGGCGGGGGTGAAGCAAAGACAGTTTACTGCTCTGCCCCTTCGACGTCACGATGAGATTTTTGCCGATCCCTGGGCTAGAGTATCAGGCTGAACTGTGGGAGCCTTACAGCCTTCCACTTTAAGTATAGGGGTTTGCGGTCTAGATCAACATGTGCAAGGGGCTATTTTATGACGGATATTAGTTGCAGAGGGTAAACTTGTGTGTTTTAGAGATAGGCGATTACACCACCAAGTTTGTCAAACCGTCACTTCCCAGATGAAGATAGCACAGCCTTCATATAGACCAGCGTTTCTCAAAGTATGGTCCGCGGACCACCTGTGGTCCTCGAAGTCTGCCCTTGTGGTCCTTCAAACAAGATAGGAGAAAAAAATAAAATTCAAACGAATTGCGTATCACACTGTAGCTTAAAATCTCAGAGTTTGGAAATGACACATGGCAATCGAATTTCAATTTTTCTCCCAGTACTGACATTTTATGAAATGTATTACCCTACCCGTCTATCGGTCTCCCACTCTACTATCAGCAACAAAAGAGGGATTTAAAGCACTATATACGTGGTGTTTCTCGACATCTTTTCCCTGCACATCTGGCGCCGCGCCTGTAACCCAGCCAGGGACCACCCGAATTCATAACAGAGGACCAAAGTACCGAACCTTAATTAAATTTTAAAATATAAGTATACGGGTATTAAAATATGCTATGAAAATGTTAAATTTGCTTTTGAAGGGAACAAGAGTAAGGTGTTCCGCGGAACTGTTCTGACTTTAAAAAGTGGTCCCCACTTCAAAAAAGTTTGAGAAACGCTGATATAGACTATGCAGTGTTGCATCTCCTCACAAGAGACAGAACACTAGATTGTTTAAATTTAGAATTGACTAATAAATGATTAGGACTGTACAGCTACAGTACAGATTACAAGTGAAAAATGAATAATAATAATAATAATAATAATAATAATAATAATAATAATATAATTATTACTCATTATCATTATTTTTATAATTATTATTAATATTATTATTATTAATATTATTATTATTATTTTATTGCATTTGGTATTCCCAAAAAAACTGGTTCGATCAATTAAAATGTGTCTCAATGAAACGTACAGCAGAGTCCGTATTAGTCAGTTTCTATCTGATCTTTTCCAATACACTGTGGGCTAAAGCAAGGACATGCACTATCACCTTTACTTTTTAACTTCGCTCTAGAGTATGCCATTAGGAAAGTCCAGGATAACAGAGAGGGTTTGGAATTGAACGGGTTACATCAGCTGCTTGTCTATGCGGATGACGTGAATATGTTAGGAGAAAATCTACACACGGTTAGAGAAAACACGGATATTTTACTTGAAGCAAGTAAAGCGATAGGTTTCGAAGTAAATCCCGAAAAGACAAAGTATATGATTATGTCTCGTGACGAGAATATTGTATGAAATGGAAACATAAAAATTTGGAAATTTATCTTTCGAGGAGGTGAAAAAATTCAAATATCATGGAGCAACAGTAACAAACAAAAATGACACTCGGGAGGAAATTAAACACACAATAAATATGGTAAATGCCTGTTATTATTCGGTTGAGAAGCTTTGTCATCTAGTCTGCTGTCAAAAATCTTAAATTTAGAATTTACAAAACACTTATATTACAAGTTGTTGTATATGGTTGTGAAACTTGGATCTCACTTTGAGAGAGGAACAGAGATTAAGGCTGTTTGAGAATAAGTTCTTAGGGAGAAAGTTACACAACACAGAACTGCACGCATTATATTCTTCACTTGACGGAATTAGGAACATTAAATCCAGACTTTTGAGATGGGCAAGGCATATAGCACGTATGGGCGAATCCAGAAATGCATATAGGGCGTTAGTTGGGAGGCCGGAGGGAAAAATACCTTTAGGGAGGCCGAGACTTAGATGGGAAGATAATATTAAAATGTATTTGAGGGAGGTGGGTTATGATGATAGACTGGATTAATCTTGCACAGGATAGGGACCGATGGCGGGCTTATGTGAGGGCGGCAATGAACCATCGAGTTCCTTTTGTAAGTAAGTGAATTATTATTATTATTATTATTATTATTATTATTATTATTATTATTATAGTAAAACATAATACACATACATACATACATACATACATACACACACAAGTATTCTGCCCATGAGCAGGTATTTTACTGCAAACCCATCATTCTCCAATCTTTCCTATATTTTGCCTCCGTTTTTTGTTTCCACATAATTCTGATTGTTAAATCAAGAGCGACAAAACGTGAATATTAAACATCTTACATTACCCACTTTTCTTACCATATAATTATTTTAAAAAAATCGTAGTTAATAATCAATATTTTTAAGACTATAAATTATAAGAAACTAATAGTGATTTACGATACAAGTATTAAAAATGACTTTTTATTTTTTTAGTATGCATATCTGCGAAAAGAACAGTTTTTTTTTTTTCAAAATTTTGTAGTGTTAGCTGTATCCAGATTATTTCTATTAGGATCTGAACAATTGAACACAGAAACGTTTAATTGTTAGTTACATATAGATTATGTCAATAGGAATCGTTACAAAGTAGATAATTCAATATCGAAACACATTCTACAAATTTTATTACTTATAATAATAATAATAATAATAATAATAATAATAATAATAATAATAATGATTTATTTAACCTGGCAGAGTTAAGGCCATACGGCCTTCGCTAACACTCAACCAGGAGTAAAAACTGCGTTATAGAAACACTACAAATTTACAAAGTACACACAAAACTGAATAAGATAATAATAATAAAATGTAAACAACAAGTAAGCAGAAATCAGACATAATATATAACATACAGAAAGAAAGAAAAAAGCATAATAAAATGTGAACAGCAGGTCAAAAATAAATGAGGCCTACAAAGTATAAAAAATAAGACAATTATTGATAATAATAATAATAATAATAATAATAATAATAATAATAATAATAATAATAATAATAAGAATAGTAATGATAATAATAATAATGATAATAATAATATTAATAATAATAATAATAATAATAATAATAATAAATAAAATAATAATAAGTAGATGAAATTATTGGGGATCATCAGTGCGGTTTTCGGCGTAATAGATCGACTATTGATCAGATTTTTTGTATTCGACAGATAATGGAGAAAAAATGGGAGTATAAGGGTACAGTACATCAGTTATTCATAGATTTCAAAAAGGCTTATGACTCGGTTAAGAGGGAAGTATTATATGATATTCTTATTGAATTTGGTATTCCCAAGAAACTAGTTCGATTAATTAAAATGTGTCTCAGTGAAACATACAGCAGAGTCCGTATAGGTCAGTTACTATCTGATGCTTTTCCAATTCACTGCGGGCTAAAGCAGGGAGATGCACTATCACCTTTACTTTTTAACTTCTCTCTAGAATATGCCATTAGGAAAGTTCAGGAGGCAGGGTTTGGAATTGAACGGGTTACATCAGCTTCTTGTCTATGCGGATGACGTGAATATGTTAGGAGAAAATACACAAACGATTAGGGAAAACACGGAAATTTTACTTGAAGCAAGTAGAGCGATCGGTTTGGAAGTAAATCCCGAAAAGACAAAGTAGGTATATGATTATGTCTCGTGACCAGAATATTGTACGAAATGGAAATATAAAAATTGGAGATTTATCCTTCGAAGAGGTGGAAAAATTCAAATATCTTGGAGCAACAGTAACAAATATAAATGATACTCGGGAGGAAATTAAACGCAGAATAAATATGGGAAATGCGTGTTATTATTCGGTTGAGAAGCTCTTATCATCCAGTCTGCTGTCCAAAAATCTGAAAGTTAGAATTTATAAAACAGTTATATTACCGGTTCTTCTGTATGGTTGTGAAACTTGGACTCTCACTCTGAGAGAGGAACATAGGTTCAGGGTGTTTGAGAATAAGGTGCTAAGGAAAATATTTGGGGCTGACAGGGATGAAGTTACAGGAGAATGGAGAAAGTTACACAACACAGAACTGCACGCATTGTATTCTTCACCTGACATAATTAGGAACATTAAATCCAGACGTTTGAGATGGGCAGGGCATGTAGCACGTATGGGCTAATCCAGAAATGCATATAGAGTGTTAGTTGGGAGACCGGAGGGAAAAAGACCTTTAGGGAGGCCGAGACGTAGATGGGAGGATAATATTAAAATGGATTTGAGGGAGGTGGGGTATGATGATAGAGACTGGATTAATCTTGCACAGGATAGGGACCGCTGGCGGGCTTATGTGAGGGCGGCAATGAACCTTCGTGTTCCTTAAAAGCCATTTGTAAGTAAGCAAGTAAGTAAGTAATAATAACAGGCCTAATAGTAATAATAATACTAATAGTAATACAATAGTGCAGTACAAAGCATACAATGAATACAATATTTTTAAGTATACACAGTAAGGAAAATTATGTTTATATATAGCTCAACTTATCACATTAGAGATATACCATTATCGGAGAATATGAAAACAAAAATATAAAATAAGTTAAATATCACTAGAACATAAAAAAAATGTGAATACGTGGAAACATGCAATACAACACTTGTCATAATAGTAAGTTAGTTTGGCAACTCGTCATAAGATAATTTTTTAACTTGGATTTGAAAGATTTTAATGTTCGGCAGCCCTTGACTTCAGGCGGCAGAGAGTTCCAGTGACGAGAGGTAGCAACAGTGAAAGATGAGGAATACAGAGATGATGTGTGAAGTGGAATTTCTAGCGTGTTATCGCGTTGTGATCGAATATTAATATTATGATAGCGAGAGAGAGTATGAAAACGACCGAATAAATAATAGGGGGATGAAGTGTGCCTCTACGTTGTAACAATATAGCTATAACAAGTATTAATTGAAAATGAAGACCTGTACTTTAATTTTATCATATGTTAAATCTACATTTTGGGTAGAACAGTGCTTTAACCTATGTATAATTGAACGTATTAACTTCAGTGCTAATGCTTAAACCAGGATATGAGGCATCATAATACGAAAATTGTATGAAATGGCTCTCTGTTGACCAGGTTCACTTTAATATGCGTCTGTCTATCCATTAAAACAGATTACAAATCCGCGTTATTTACTGTTTGCTCATGCATTTACCAGATACAGCCCACATCACACCTTTAGCTTAAGCCGAAATCGTAGCGTTAGTGTTTTGTTTAGCGTACTATTTGTTTCGGTAAAGTTTTTTTCACAAAACGATTATAAAGAAATCAAATTAAATATATTTAGTAACATAACTGTAGCAGTTTACAGAAAAATTGTTACCAAAAGAGACAGATATTCGAGGAGAAAAAAATAGTTTTACTTAAGGGGAGAGGATGGTATTTTTTTGGTGAAAAATGAGTAAATTTAAAAAAAAAATCTTTAAAATGCTCTGTGATATGTGTGGAATGAATAGCATAATATTTTATGGGTATTTGTGCCCTTATCAGATGTTGAGACGCCATTTTTTAACTTTCTGCGTTATGGATTTTTAAATCACTCGACCCCTTTTATAGTTGTTACCGGTAAATTAAATTTTCAAAAAAAAAAAATTGTTTCTATAAAATACTCTCTGATATATGTGTGGAATGCATTGCATAACATTTTGTGGGTATTTGTGCCCTTATCGGATGTTGAGACGCCATTTTCAAATGGATTTTTCAATCACACGCCCTTTTATCGGTTTACGGTAACTTCATTTTTTTATACATCTTGATTACACAACTTTTAACACTCTATCACTTCGGAATATGTATGATAAGAACTTTCTTGTGTTAAATTTTTTCATTTTTTTGCCACATTTCCAAACAAAAATGGATATAATTTCTGAACTATTAAAGATACATGCATGAAATTTAGAACACACATTCTTTAGACTATTAGGAAACTTTTCTCTGTAACAGAATTTTATTAATTGATTTCATTTTAAAACTATGTCCGTTTGTTTGCAAAAAAGGAATTCAGAAAATTGTTACTAAATTTAATTGTTTATTTTACAAACGTAGGGACAAATATGAAACTTCTGTTACAGACAGTTTGTAGAGCATACTTTTGCAAGTACACTGCAAAAACGGGATGAATCGACCTTTAAAAATTGTTTAGATATATCGATTTTAGTAAAATACTGCATTGGGTATATATATTTTTTTCAAATCTGGGCCCCCAAATAATTATTTTTTCAAAATATTTATTTTTGGTTGACTTTCTACAGGTATGAGCTCTCTACATACAAAAAATTAATATTTTACACCAAATAGGAAAAAAGTTAAAAAAAATACCGTCCTCTCCCCTTAAGAGGGGAGGTTTATGCTAAAATTTTTAACCCTCATGTTTTTTAAGCAATATTTTTTTTCATCACATACTCACACAGTTAACATACAAAATTTCAATAGGTGAAAGAAGTTTTATTTATTAATTACTTCCATTGTGTTTTTTATACTCCAGCATTATGAGCAATCTTTATCGTTAGTGAAAATCGTGCATAATATGCTACATTATTACACCACAGACTTAAAAAAATTACCATGCCAACTAAGGGTTATGACATCTATTATGAAGGCATAACTCGCGTCATATAGTTAACATAAAACGATTTGCCAATCTATACTAATAATAAATCTGTAGCCGAAATTTTTCTGGTAATTTTCGATTTTCCGAAAATAATTGGTCCTAACATATATAATTTGCCACCATGAAACCGAAAATCGCTTTTTTGAAATTTTTGTTTGTATGTCTGTCTGTCTGTCTGTATGTTTGTTACCTTTTCACGCGATAATGGCTGAACCGATTTCGATGAAAATTGGAATATAAATTAAGTTCGTTGTAACTTAGATTATAGGCTATATGGCATTCAAAATACGTTATTTAAAAGGGGGGTTATAAGGGGGCCTGAATTAAATAAATCGAAATATCTCGCTTATTATTGATTTTTGTGAAATATATTACATAACAAACGTTTCTTTAAAAATGATTTCTGATAAGTTTTACTCCATGAAAAATTTTGATAGGACTGATATTTAATGAGATAAATGAGTTTTAAAATTAAAATAACTGCCATCTAAGGCGGTGTATTGAAATTAAAAACAAATGACTTCGTCTATAAGGGGCCTTGGACACAACAATCGAAAGCTATGAAACATAGCCTACAGACAATGTTTCTGTGTTTGTATGAAGTAATATTGGAAGCTAAATTAACCGATTTGTATAATTAATTATTATTTCATCATTGGAAAGTGTAGTTTCTCTGGATGGACATAATGCTATAATGTTATTACAGTAACTTGTGAGTGAATTGAGGACAGGTAAGATTAAAATAGCGTCTTATGCACAGAAAACTTGATAGGTTATTCTGTATATTCATTTCCTGTATTTCTTATAATAATATTTATGAACATATTCATTTTTATCTCAGAGAATTAACGAACAACGAGAGTGTATTGATTTAGTATGCAGTAATAGTACGTTAGCTTAGCAATCCATTATTTTATAATTCAAATTTTAACTATGCTCAATTGAATCGTGTTAAAATACATAAAATACATATGCAATAAATGCAATGCAAAAAAATTGGGTAATGAGCCAAGCAGATTATGTTGCGCTGTTGTAAAAGTTGTTCCTCCTGAGATTCAAGAGCTCCCACAACAAATTAAAAACTTTCTTTCATAATATAATATAATATAATATAATATAATATAATATAATATAATATAATATAATATAACATAACATAATATAATAATAAATCTGTAACCAAAATTTTTCTGTTAATTTTCGCTTTTCCAAAAATAATTGGTAATAACAATTAAGAAACCTGTTAAAGGAATTTTCATTGCACCAAATGAGTGGTCTCTGGATCAATATGATCGCATTTTAATATTTTAAATACAATTTAAATTAAGTAACATATTAAACGATTTATCCTTCTATCAAACACGAATGTTCCCTGGATCAAATGTCCTATTTTAATTATGTAATTACTTTATATTTATTTCTAACGGGTGCAGCGGAGCGCACGGGTACGGCTAGTGTTATAATATTTTAATACATCGCTGTTGCCATAGCAACCCCTCTCTTCATAGATCATGATATCAAACTATACATCTTTGCAAATCTGATGTTATTTTTTTATTAATCTATATATATAATTTTAACTGGTAATGGAAATTATGAGAAAACGGCTGAACGGATTTTTATTAATGAATCCTCATTTTGAAACTTGGAACCCAAAGTTTTTCAGAAAAATTGTAGTTTTCAGTGAAATGTTAATTTTCCTACATCATTTTCCTATTTTCTAAAATCCATCTTTCGTCAGTTTTCAAAACTAATTGCATTTCAGAATAAAACAAAACACATACTACGATAAACAATAGACTATTACACGAAGGCCATGACCGGTAGGATTGCTGACATATTTAAAGCTCAAATTCAATTGATTATTAAAAACTTCAAGACTTACACAAAATAATTTACAGGTCTGATTCTGCGGTGTGTAATTTTCTGAGTACAGCTGTGTATTGCATATTAAAATCTACAAAACCTGAGGTGGTTTGATGACATTATTACCATTAGAAATTAAATATTATTATAGTTTAATGCCATGATGTGACTATTTTTCATTAATTATACATATTAATGATACATTGATGATATAAAAGTGAAACATTTTGGGGTTATATAAGTAGATGTAGAGAATATCTTAAATTAGATCTTCATTTCTGTAGTTGACTGAGTGGCGGCTATGTTGTATAAACTACAAAATTTACGTATGGTAATAATATAGATATTAAAAATCAAATATTTTATGGTTATTAATCAAGTGGGGTTGGGTATTTTTCATATACTTAACGGCGGTGTGGTGTAGATATTTATATGCGTCATTCTCTTCAATATTGGTTCGAGAGAACGCAAAAATTTCAATTCCTAAGGAAAGACCAAAAGGTATTATTTATTGATAAAATAAGAGGCCTAGAAATTTTTGTGGTCTCCCGATCATTTCAGCAAGATGTCTTAGCAGGATAGGAAAAAATTATTTTACCCTTTACATGTCAAGCTCTCTATACAGCAGCTGTACTAAGATGCTATGTCTATTGTTCGAAAGCGTAGCAAACCTGACATTTTTTTTTTTTATTTTCGCTCTACAATCCACAATGACATGAAATAACTATTGCTTTACTCCCACATGAAAAATCCACTGATCGTCCTAACATTGTTACTTGCGTTTTCGCGTTGAAACTCAAAAACTGAAGGTGGATAGGTTCAAGAAAAAGTATTTGGCATAAACAACCATTCAGAGGGAGTATGTTTCATTATTATGGAAGCAAAAAACTTTCAAAATGTATAGTATTCTTCATTAAAAATAAATCTGAAAAAATTTTATTTGAACGTTTAATGAACTTAGATTGCAGCGTTTGCTGCACAAGCCACTAGTTACTTTATAATGTTGTCGTAGAAAAAATACGAATGAAATACGTTTATAATGTTATACAGTTATTATATTGATCAAAATTAGGAAACGAGCTTCGTTTGTACCCTAAAAATTACTTGTGCCATAACGTGTATAGCATTATGAACTTGTATCGTCACATATAAATTGAAAGTTCCTTGCATTGTAATTTTTCTTTTCTTGAAGCCATATTTGGTCAGTAGTCATTAGAAACTTCACAATTAAGAATATATTCCTCTCGATTTTGCATTGTTTTAGTTTTGAATTTTTTATTTCACAACTTTTTGTTTATTTGTTTGTTTCGTTCTTTTATAGTTTTAATATATGAGTATTCACCAATATTAATTCACACTGAAAACCAGAGAAGTTCCAATTATTTCCACATTTATAAGCTTATCGTGAAACTTTGTATGTATGTATGTATGTATGTATGTATTTATTCACACTGCAATGGGTATATACCCGGTGGCAGTGGTAACTAATTACACTCAATAATGACAATAATAAACTTATTAATTAAAAATACAATTAATGATAATACTAATAATTAATACTAATAATAATAATAACAACAACAACAACAACAACAACAACAGGGAATATACTAGATTAAATGAAACGATCACTTAAAATAACATTTGAAATATTCTAATTTGTGTCTTAAAACTAAGATCGAACTAAAACCCACGAGTATATGTTCATATCTGCACAAGTACCTTTCAACATTACACTCATTTCGCTGTCAACTCACTCACTGCACTGGAACTACGACACATTTCACTGATTCTATCCTGATTTCACTAACACTTCAAAAACATTTCACTGCTCAAATTCTTTGCACTGCCACTATAAACTATAAAGCTTCACTGACAGGAACACGTTTCACTTACACAGCACACTTCACTGACACGACATACTTCTTCACTGATACAACACTTCAATAACAAAATATCATTTACACCCTTTAAGTACTGTGTATAATTACCGTCTATTAGTAAGGTCCTTAAGCCTATTTTTAAATACATTTTTGGTTCAAGGTTATACGACAAAATTTGTGACGCAAGCATTTTATACAAAGAAAAGTGTATAAAAATTGAATAAATAAATTAATATATAAATAAATAAATAAATAGATAAATAAATAAATAAGTGAGTGAGTGAGTTAGTGAATGAATGAATGAATGAATGAATAAGTGAATAAATAAATAAATAAATAAATAAATAAATAAATAAATAAATAAATAAATAAATAAATAAGCGAATAAATAAATATATTAATTAAATAAAAAATAAATAATTAAATAAATTAAATTAATTAATTAAATAAATGAATAAACAAACAAGCAAACAAACAAACAAAGAGAGAGACAGACAGACAAAAGAAATCGAAAACGAGAAAATAGCAAGCAAACCTATCGCTATGATCGATTCAATTACAACATTATTAACTACTGCAATCAAAGTATATTGTGATCGAACCGTGTAGCCTACTTTCCCCCCCTCCCCATCTACTTAAGGCTATAATCTATGTTTCCCATTAGATTGAAGTACCGGTATTTAATTTGTGCTGCTAATCATACAATTTTTATTAGATTTACTTTGTTACATTTAATCCACAACATACTGATTAAACACACTAAACTTATACAAATCTGACTTTTCAGGAATAGCTCCCTGTAAAGGCAGTTGAATAATTTCAAGGACAAAATTCTTCCTAAGCCGGGTATCGAACCCGGGATCTTTGGCTGAGTGCACTAAAGCTCTACCGACTGAGCTACCCAGGAACTCTACCAGACTTCGGATAAATTATTTCCTTTTATATCCACATACCTCAAGTGGGTTGACAAGATGTCAAAGATCGAACATTGAGTGCACACTTTTTTCTTTGTGACTTAAATTGTGGTTTTCTGTTAACGAACAGTGATGTGTATTTTATAAACCTGACTTTTCGGGAAAGGTGACTTGAATACTTTCAAGGAAAATATAGTTCAGATACCGGGTATCGAATCATGCTCTATTGATAGAAGGTCTGGTAGAGTTTCTGGGTAGCTCAGTCGGTAGAGCGTTGGCACAGTCAGTCAAAGCTCCCGGTTTCGATACCCGGCCCCGGAAAATTTTTCTTTTGAAATTATTCACACTAAACTTCTTTGATATGAAGATTTTCATTTTCTCTTGGGAATCGAACAAGAGCCCATTGAGTTTTCAGCTTATATCTTGTACTTTGTTGAGTTGATATTTATTGTCCACACAGATGGAAGGAACAGAAATATCACGGACTCATTTCACTGAATCTCTTAAAGTCAAGTTTTAAAGTCTACAGCTGCACTTCTTAATGTTATAGCAACGAGTAAACTGTGAGTTCGCTAGCACGAGTAAATGGCAACAAGGTGCTATAATAATAAAAGTGTTCTCGAAAGTTATGTGAAACAGCGAGGGAAATGTTTTTCTCAGATAAGGGTTTTCCTGCAGTTGCTTCCACCGTAAGAACTAATGGTTAGTCGTGCTCCTGAGTCTCTGTGCTCTAATGCAAAACCCTTGTTTAGTGCAATGTAACTTTTCAATACACATTACACTGTTTCCTTTTTCGAAGAGGCGCTCCGGGATCACAACAAGCTGTTCCCATAGATACCAGTTCGATTTCGAACAAAGGAAATGTTATCAGATTGAAATACTGCGTATATACATTTCCACATTACGAATGCGATAGTCTTATTTTTTTCTTTACACTTCGCTACGTAGTTGCTAGGAAACGATGCAGAGGATAAAACTGTATGTACTTCTGTTTGCAATCTAAATCAAAGCTTTTTCTCATAATTTTAACGGGTTTACTCGAATCCTATTGCAGATTGTATTGTTCAATCAAAATAAAAAGATAAGTCGGCAAAAAAAAATCATTCTTACACATGGAGAAGTTCAAATATCTTGGAGCAACAGTAGCAAATATAAATGACACTCGGGAGGAAATTAAACACAGAATAAATATGGGAAATGCCTGTTATTATTCGGTTGAGAAGCTTTTATCATCCAGTCTGCTGTCAAAAAATCTGAAAGTTAGAATTTATAAAACAGTTATATTACCGGTTGTTCTTTATGGTTGTGAAACTTGTATTCTCACTTTAAGAGAGGAACATACGTTAAGGATGTTTGAGAATAAGGTGCTTTAGGAAAATATTTGGGGTTAAGAGGGATGAAGTTACAGGAGAATGGATAAAGTTACACAACACAGAACTGCACGCATTGTATTCTTCACGTGACATTTTTAGGAACATTAAATCCAGACGTTTGGGAAGGGCAGGGCATGTAGCACGTATGGGCGAATCCAGAAATGCATATAGAGTGATAGTTGGGAGGCCGGAGGGAAAAACACCTTTGGGAAGGCCAAGACGTAGATGGGAAGATAATATTAAAATGGATTTGAGGGAGGTGGGATATGATTATAGAGAATGGATTAATCTTGCATAGGATAGGGACCAATGCGAGCTTATGTGAGGGCGGCAATGAACTTCCGGGTTCCTTAAAAGCCAGTAAGTAAGTAAGTAAGTAAGTAAGTAAGTAAGTAACTTTCGACTCGGTCATTTCCGGACCAGGTTTTTTATCTCAAATTGATACATATGACCTTCGCCATCATCCCTGAAAGTTTGTAACACCACCTCATAAACACCCTGTATATTCTTATCGCCAATTTAAATCATTGCAGTTCAATCACTAACTCACACTCTACCAATTACTGTTGCTCGCTCATATTATATGTTCTCTAATTTGAGTCCCTTTTTCCCAGTCTGTCTCACTCAATAACAATACTATCATCCTCTCTCTCTCTCTCTCTCAATATTTTATTCTCTCACTCCTCTATTTTAATTTCTTTCTGTCTGTCTCTCTCTCTCTCAATATTTTATTCTCTCACTTCTATTTTAATTTCTTTCTATCTCTCTCTCTCAATATTTTATTCTCTCACTCCTCTATTTTAATTTCTTTCTGTCTGTCTCTCTCTCTCTCAATATTTTATTCTCTCACTCCTCTATTTTAATTTCTTTCTATCTCTCTCTCTCAATATTTTATTCTCTCACTCCTCTATTTTAATTTCTTTCTGTCTGTCTCTCTCTCAATATTTTATTCTCTCACTCCTCTATTTTAATTTCTTTCTATCTCTCTCTCTCTCTCAATATTTTATTCTCTCACTCCTCTATTTTAATTTCTTTCTATCTCTCTCTCTCTCAATATTTTATTCTCTCACTCCTCTATTTTAATTTCTTTCTATCTCTCTCTCTCTCTCTCTCTCTCTCTCTCTCTCTCAATATTTTATTCTCTCACTCCTCTATTTTAATTTCTTTCTATCTCTCTCTCTCAATATTTTATTCTCTCACTCCTCTATTTTAATTTCTATCTCTCTCCCACTCTCTCCCCCCGTTTCACGCTGTACTGTCTAATTCGCACTACCGTGTGTGTGCTGATTTTGTGATCCGTTTCCTTTGTTTGGCTGCACCGATTCAAGCCCCGTCGCCGTTGTATCTAACAATGGGAGGATCCACGCAGCAGTTAGCCGATAATGCGTGCAGATAAGCCGCATAACAATGCAATATGTCGCGGGCAAGAAACAGGGCCCATGTAGGGCTTAAGGCAGCGACACCGCTGTATTCCACAAAGGATTTGGAAGTTGTTTGGTGGTACGCCATTGCAATTGCAATAAATTCGTTTCTTCATCAACTAGAGAGGTTATTCAGAGAGGATAGGGGGGCCGTGGTCGTAGTGGAGCAATGAGAGAAGAATTCCAGTTATAAACAGAAGTTTTCGGTTACAATGTGGCTTAAAATTGGCTCTTTGTACACAAATACAAGAGATATCAGATTCAACATTTGAGACAAACTAGTACAAAGAAAAGAAAAACTTATTGGAACTCCTATATCCTCCCACATCACACTCATGAAGACCTCATGGCCTTAACTCTACCATAATAAATGACTAATAATAATAATTTATTTTATTTTATTGGGTTATTTTACGACGCTGTATCAACATCTAGGTCATTTAGAGTCTGAATGAAATGAAGGTGATAATGCCGGTGAAATGAGTCCGGGGTCCAGCACCGAAAGTTACCTAGCATTTACTCGTATTGGGTTGAGGGAAAACCCCGGAAAAAACCTCAACCAGGTAACTTGCCCCGACCGGGATTCGAACCCGGGTCACCTGGTTTCGCGGCCAGACGCGCTGACCGTTACTCCACAGGTGTGGACAATAATAATAATAATAATAATAATAATAATAATAATAATAATAATAATGTATTTATTTAATCTGGCATAGCTAATGTCAGTAGGCCTTCTCTTCCACCCAGCCAGACTCTAATTCTAATTGAATACAGTTGGTTACATAGTTAGGGTAAACTAGGGTCTGTTGGACAGTCGGGCATGTTGGACACTCCGTACTTTAACGTGTTACCACGCCACTTGTGGTCACCACATTCTGCTTGAAGTCAATGGCGGAAGTAGCCCCACTCGTGGCTACTTCCGTCATTGACTTCTAGCTGAATGTGGTGCCCACAAGTGGCGTGGTAACACGTTAAAATACGGAGTGTCCAACAGACCCTAGTTTACTCTATTATATTAATATCTAGGCCATAAAACATCATGAAAGTAAATAATGAAAGTTGGATAAGTAATGCTAGTGTGACAATAATAAACATTGGTAAGAAATAGTGATGATAATAATAATAATAATAATAATAATAATAATAATAATAATAATAATAACATAATTTAAATATTTATTTAGTGATATATATATATATATATATATATATATATATATATAAAACCATTAAACATTGAGAAACTTGAAACAGCTATTATTGTTAACAAGAATTGTTAGAAAAATATTTCGTTAGCCTATTCTTAAATTGGTTTGATGTCTGACAGTCCCTGACATTACTCGGTAGGGAATTCCAAAGCCGAGGAACAGCCACAGTGAAAGAAGATGAATATGAGGATGTTCGGTGGGAGGGAATGGATAATATTGAGGAGTGTTGTGATCGTGTGTCTAGGTTATGATGGGTGGATAAATTTTGAAAACGAGACGCAAGATAGACAGGAGTGGAGAAATGCAATATGTGAAAGAGAAGGGAAAGACAGTGGATTTTCCTACGATCTTCTAGACGGAGCCAGGACATCATTTTGAGGGATGGTGTTACGTAAATAAATAAATGGATGGATGGATGGATGGATGGATGGATGGATGGATGGATGGATGAATGAATGAATGAATGAATGAATGAATGAATGAATGAATGAATGAATGAATGAATGAATGAATGAATGAATAAGACGTCTGATTCGAGTTGCGTTATTTCACAAATAAATCTGTTGCGCCAAGGTAAAATGTGATATGGTATGTTATTTCTTGCAGTTTTTAGTAGCAAAAATTTAAACGACTGTCTAAAATCATAATAATCACATTTTGTAACAATGGGTCAGAGAGAAAAATAACAGAGAGATGCTTCTATTCAGGAATCCGCCCCTGAGCACGAGTTCTACTCTTTCAGGGGCGAGCTAAAGTTATTTCTGTTTATATTATATTTTATATTACAATTATAGCTAAATAAATAAATAAATAAAAAATAAATAAATAAATATCATCTCTTGCAACAATAAAGATATCATCAACATGCATAACACATCCCAAATATCATTTTCGTAAAACATTGACATAGGCCTATTGTCTTTTGCGTTAGAACCTCAGAATTAAAAGTGAGGGATGGAATAACTTTACAAATATACAAACGGCACATATTATATAAAGTTTGAACTGTAAGTTAGCAATGTCACTAATTTCAGAGGGTTTTTCTTTTAGGTATTTCAAACAAAAACGTTTAATGCAATTTTGCTCGTTTTTGCTTCCTTTTCGAGCAAAAAATTGTTTTATATGAAACATTTCGTAATATGTTATGGAAGGGCCGTCAATTGAATTCCCAATTAATATACTCAATCAATTTGATAGAGCAGTGTATTACGATAATAAATAACTAAAATAATTTTAGTTTTGTCCTTTAAATGCGCAGAAATTTCCTTCGAAAAAATGTAGGCTAACACTGAAAAGTTCCTTTTCAGAACGAAAAGTTACATTATTGTTCGGATCAAATTTCTGCACATTTAAAGGACGAAACTAAAATTCTTTCAATCACTTATTATCATAATATACTGCTCTGTTAAATTTGCTGAACACATTGGGAATTAAATCAATGGCTTTGCCAAAACATGCTATGAAATGTTGCATTATGAAACAATTTTATATCGGAAAGGAAGCAAAAACAGCAAATATCTCAAGGAATAATTCCCTGGAATTATCGACATAACTTGCGGTTCATTCTGTATGTAAATCTACATCACTAAATTTTCATAATTCTAAAGAAATATTTTCAAACAATATGAACTTCCGGGTTCCTTAGAAGCCAGTAAGTAAGTAAGTAAGTAAGTAAGTAAGTAAGTAAGTAAGTAAGTAAGTAAGTAAGTAAGTCAGTAAGTAAGTAAGTAAGTAAGTAAGTCAGTAAGTAAGTAAGTCAGTAAGTCAGTAAGTAAGTCAGTAAGTCAGTAAGTAAGTAAGTAAGTAAGTAAGTCAGTAAGTCAGTAAGTAAGTAAGTAAGTCAGTAAGTAAGTAAGTAAGTAAGTCAGTAAGTAAGTAAGTAAGTAAGTCAATAAGTAAGTAAGTAAGTAAGTCAGTCAGTCAGTAAGTAAGTAAGTAAGTCAGTAAGTAAGTAAGTAAGTAAGTAAGTCAGTAAGTAAGTCAGTAAGTAAGTAAGTCAGTCAGTAAGTAAGTCAGTAAGTAAGTAAGTAATTAAGTAAGTCAGTAAGTAAGTCAGTAAGTAAGTAAGTCATAAGTAAGTAAGTAAGTAAGTAAGTCAGTAAGTAAGTAAGTAAGTCAGTAAGTCAGTAAGTAAGTAAGTAAGTCAGTAATAGTATATCTTACATATGCTTTTTGGTATTCTTTAGCAAAGAATACAAGATTTACCCTGAATCGTAGCGACGAAAAGAGTGCTTTCTTAAAATCACGGTGATACCAATAGAGTAGGCATTCCTCTGTGTGGAAATGTCGGAAAAGTAATCGATGGCGTGTATAAGAGAAGTATTTGGGACAGGTTGGGTGTGAAAATTGCTTTCGCAGTGATCATATCGTGAAACAATTATGAGGTTATTTTCAAAGACTGGACTAGTCCTATGTTTCTTCTTGCATGTGTGATGTTGCAGAATATCGAAATTTCACCAAAAACCTTATGTGAAACGCGAAAATTTCTCTGGCTGGAAATCCGAGTCCAAGTATAGACGATATTAAGATAAATTTATAATGAAGAAAAATATCAGAACAGGTGTTCTCTTTTCCCTGTAACGTCTTTCAGAAATTCTTTATAATCCTATCGCTATGCTGGAAAATTCTCATCAGGAGAAATCTTAGAAGACTGAGAAGGAGAAAAAGAAGAAGAATATGATGAAAGGAAAATATTTTATAGCCGCTTTCAATAATAAATGACTTTCAGTGTCAGTGACATATCTGAAAACGGAGGCGTGTGAGAAAGTTGTACGTTTGTCATTTCTTTGAATGTTAAATTTCGAAATGTAAAAATATTTTTACATATATTCTGTTTGTTAGGATATTCACTGTGCCTGTAATTAATTAAAAATAAATAAAATATTGGCTAAGCTCGGAAATATACCCATGGGCTCATTTTAGTCATAACAGTAATATCGCTTCTAATATTGGATTATATAATATTCTGAAGAGAATTTAACTGTAAAATCCAGAGTCGTAATATTATCTATAACGCCCAACAGGTAAATATTACGGGCACCAAAAAAAAGTAGAAGAACCAATAATCGTTTTCAGTTTATATACTGTAATATGTACACTATGCATACATTTTATATATATATATATATATATATATATATATATATATATATGTGTGTGTGTGTGTGTGTGTGTGTGTGTGTGTGTGTGTGTGGACTCATATTCACATTACACGTAAATGTACATAACACATATACATACATACATACATACACATACATCATAAATACAAGCATACATACATACATACATACATACATACATACATACATACATACATACATACATATCTGTGGAGTAATGGTCAGCACGTCTGGTAGCGAAACCAGATGGACCAGGTTCGATTCCCGGTTGGGGCAAGTAAACTGGTTAAGCTTTTTCTACGCGGTTTTCCCTAAACCGAATATGAGCAAATGCTGGGTAACTTTCGGTGCTGGACCCCGGACTCATTCACCGGCATTATCACCTTCATCTCATTCAGACGCTAAATAACCTAAGATGTTGATAAAGCGTCGTAAAATAACCTACTAAAATAAAAATAAAATACATACATACATATCATTACGGTAATAGAACATAATAATGTGATAAAGTAATTAGAAGTCAATCAGGAGTTTGGAAAAGGTGCCAAGTCCATTGCAGCTAATTTTGAGATGATGGAAAGCAACTGTTTGTACTGACATTCATCAGAAAATTTATGCTGAAATAATACGCAATGATAAGAACCTATTGTAATGACTGTCAAAATTTAAAAAAATACATGTTTGTATGTATGTATATATAATATCGTCGTTGTTCCAGCAACAATTCCTATGTGCAAAAAGCAACATTTTTCAGTAGGAAGAAAAAACACATTTATTCATCCTAGGGCAGCCGTACATAGGAGACTGTGAATTCTTACATTTTCGAAACGAAGAAATATAATTACATACAGGAGATTTTATTATTTGCTCTATCACTATTTAAGTTATTTAATAGAGCAAAAATCTGAAATATATATATATATATATATATATGATATATGATGTTTCAGGCGAACAAAATTATCTTTCCTGTAGTTACTTTCGTGAACTTAGCACCTCTTTCCAATGAACTGATTTTTATAATTTACTGTATAATGACTGAGTGTAATCCTGTATTACACATATAATCAGTTTCCTGACATGTATGTATGTATGTATTTATTTACACTGCAAGTGGGCAAGCACCCGGTGGCAGTGGTATACACAATATAAACAATACACAATAAAATGATAAGCAATACACAATAAATTTAAATACACAATACAATTATACAATACACAATACAATTTTATACACAATACAATAAGAATAGACAATATAATTTAACACAATAATAATAAAACATAAATAAAATACCTAATTTTACATTACAACCTACATAATTATGTATAGGCCCTACATAAGTTTCAATAGTCTTTCAATTTACTCTCATCTCATTCCCTGTAGTGGCACTATGACGCATTTCACTGACACTTTAGCACACATTTCACTGACACTATAGAACACATTTCATTGACGCTATAAATTATCACTGATCGGAACTGTTCACTGCACTGTAAAACCATAACTTCACTGACTCACCTCGCTTCACTGATACAACAGTTCAAATAAGTCAAATAATTACACCCTTATGCATACTTATAAACAGAACTACATTGAAGCTAAACATTTCTAGTCTAAGGCCCTCTTACACGCTATTTTTAAATAATTTACAATTCAAACCAAGGCAGTAACTCGTCAGGCTAAATAAATACATGTCACCTTAAAAAATTAAATGTTGAATGTCACCTTAATTTTAATTTGCACTTTGTACACCACTTTTTAAATTATTCTTGAATCTCCTTAAGGAAGGACAGCCCTCAAAGACCGCTGCAGGTAGGTCATTCCAATCATTTATAGTTATATTTAAAAATGAGAATTTACCTACATCCGTTTTCTGTTTTCCTACATTTGATTTTAAAATCATGATCGTTCCTACCATAGTACGTTGGCTTTTCTAACCGAGCCGTTATGTCTACCCATGCTTTCTGACCTAGATGTGCTCTATACAATGATGTTATTCTAGTTTTCCTACGTCTGTTTTCCAAAGTTTCCCATTTAAGTTCTTTTATCGTATCGTTCCCATCTTCTCTTTTACCTTTAACAAATTTAGCTGCCCTATACTGGATTCAATTCAATTCAATTCATTGTTTAACATTACTGTACATATGATTTAATTCACGCAACAAAGTTGCTAGGTCCGATCACAGTGAAGCACTTGTAAACTTTTTTTCAAATGCAATAGGCAGAATGTTGTCAAAAAAATCTTGAAGTTAGAATTTATAAAACAGTTATATTACCGGTTTTTCTATGTGGTTGTGAAACTTGGACTCTCAATTTGGGAGCGGTACAGAGGTTAAGGGTGTTTGAGAATAAGGCGCTTAGGAAAATATTTGGAGCTAAGAGGGATGAAGTTACAGGAGAATGGAGAAAGTTACACAACACAGAACTGCACGCATTGTATTCTTCACCTGACATAATTAGGAACATTATATCCACAAGTTTCAGATGGGCAGGGCATGTAGCAGGTATGGGCTAATCCAGAAATGCATATAGTGTGTTAGTTGGGAGGCCGGAGGGAAAAAGACCTTTGGGGAGACCGAGACGTAGGTGGGAAGATAATATTAAAATGGATTTGAGGAAAGTGGGATATGATGATAGAGAATGGATTAATCTTGCTCAGGATAGGGACCAATGGCGGGCTTATGTGAGGGCGGCAATGAACCTCCGGGTTCCTTAAAAGCCAGTAAGTAAGGAATAGGCACAACGGGTATTATGTGTACGTTCATCGGATTTGACCCATTTTTCTACTCAAAGATGCGTCTTGTCTTGGAGAGTATTATTATGTCTTTAACGCATTTTCGCGAAAAAAAAATAAAATGAGAACCCTTTTTTCCAACTCCTGATTCAAATATTTTCTCAGTTTCACTACCGCACTTTTTAAAGATTTCGATAGTATTTTTATTGTTCTATAAATAATTCTTATTGTATTATTCATTTTAACTACAACCCTAACATAATTTAGTTGCAATAGAGTTATTTGTAAATTTTGGAGGTTTAATAATAAAAATAAAACAGACGGCTAGAATCTCCCTTTCCATTTCCCTCCAGTTTAGGGGTGGGCAATTATGAGAAGTGGATGTGTGGCCAATATGGCGCAAGAGAGACCTATCGTACCTATAGCATGTAGGTACGTTTCTAAATTCTTGCTCGGAAACAAAATTTTGTTACGGTTAATTTGTGGACAGTAACGCTAAAACTTACGCCGGCATCTGAAAATTGAACACGATTAAAAACCAGTTACGCCAGTGATCACCAAACACGACCGCAGAGGTTAAAATTCCATTCAAAGACAAGCACGCACATTCATGTTATCAAGTCAGGTATGAAGCTATTAGAGAATTGGTTTCGAAATTTTGCAGATTACCCCTCTTCATTGTAATCCAAAGCTGACACGCCAGTAGTCTGTATGCAAGGGGAGAATAACAAGCCAATATTCTATACGCGATAAAATCTCCGATGGACCATACCCGCTCCCCCCACCTCCCTCCGCGTTCCCACACAACTCTAATAATGAAGAGGGCTGCAATCTCTATTACTGCGCACAACTAAATTTAATTAAATTGTGCCGACCTGTGCGTGTTTTATTATATTTACGTATTGGGGAATAGTATTGTTCTGCCGTGTGCGGAAGTTAAAATTGCAGGAATGGTGTCGATTGTACAATTATTGTGGCGACCTCGTTTGTTATTATTTTTTGTTGTTGTTACATATCGAAATTGAGCTGGGACAAAGACGATATTATAACAATGCTACGCTGACTCTCGATACCACAGCAGGTTCTGTATTCAGCAGAAATCTCACCATATGTGCATCAAATTATTGAACGTGGAGTTCCTCAAGGATTTGTCTAAGGTCCTATGCTATGTTGGGCAACAACTTAATTTAGGTCAAAATTAGCCTGCATAAATTCTTTATTAAAAGATGAATTACTTATTAATAGACTTCGTTGAATTGCCACACGCAACATGCAATCAGGTTGCCGATGTACGGTAGTATAGAGGAGGTGAGCGACCGCCCGGTCTCGTAGTATAAGCAGTTCCTGTTAAGAGATGTGACCGGTCCAAATAGATAGAGTAGCTACAGCTAATGTATACCTATGTAAGCACTTGTTTTTGCATTACTGTGGTCGGAATAGTCAAAGCTTAACATTTGTTCAGTGCAGACAAGAATTCAAACAAACATTCCACAATAAGAGTGTTGCTGTTCCAAATAATTGCCCCTGGAATACTCTTACCCCCGCAGCCAGTCTTGACCCGTTGGGGAACGTGGTTGGATGCTGTTAATTATTATGCAGAACATTACAGCAAAATAATGGAGGTAATTGATGAATTGAATAGGACAGACAGTTCCGCTGTTGCAGCTACTAAATCATTGCCTTCCGAACAGCTATTGGAAGATATTCTGTTCATTGATTCTAATTTTAAAATCGTGTCCAAAAGCATCATTCTGTTAGAATCGTCTAAACTACAACTCTCAGAAGTCCTTAATATAGTGGATAAAGTATCACAAACCGTTATACAAAATAACAGTTCACTAATTTCAGAAAAAGTGAAATGCGAGTTGAGAAACATTATTGCTAAAAATTCTGCCTATTCACAACCTTCTTATTATAAATGATGTACTATCAGGTCACGACAAGACTTCTGAAGTTGGTGTACTAAAAAGTAGTAACTTTCCGTTCTTCAAATATGCACGTATTACATCGTGTGATGTTGAACGTACATTTCCCAATATAAAAACTGTTTAAGTGACCATCGGAGGAGATTACTTTGCAGTCGCTCAAAATGTACGTAAATCTTCACTGCAATGCATATATTCAAGAATGATGTGAGTATCTTACATGAAATTTTAAGAGTTAATATATCTCACTATAAAATAATTGTGTATTTACATGTTTAGACAGTTGCTACTTCAAAGATCATTCATTATATTTCTTGAATGCAGGATACAGGTTTTATTGTAACCGCAGTATAATGCTCAGTGTTTACATCAGAGGCATACTCAATCCTTTGCACGCCCCCTTCTCATACAGTCTATACTGCGTGCGCAGTAAACCTTGCGATTCTCGTGGCAATTCCACGAAGTCTACTTATTAATATTTGTTACTTATAATGAAACTAAATCTGTCCATTCTTATGATTAGCATTAATTTCTCTAAATAGAATACAAAACCTCTAATGGCAAAACCTCATTACATTAATATTCCCATTATACTAATATATTTTAGATTTATATTTTCCTCTCTATAACATAGTTTTAATAAACTTCTATTATATTAATACTCATCATTTTCACCAACTAGCTATCTCAACTTAATCATAATTCTTTACATATTAGGTATAGACTGAATTGAATTACAGTAGCTCATATACAGACGTGGACAAATTATTAGCAAAAGTGAAGATTTTCATTACATATTTTTACAAAATATGATTCTTCAGCTTAGACTACAGTTGACATTTTTGCGTATTTCGAAATTATTAGCAAAATTGAAGATTTGTATTGTATATTTTTTTTTACAAAATTTGACTCTTCAATTTGGACTACATTTGATATTTTTGCATATTTACAAATTATTAGCAAAACTGAAGATTTTTATTATATATTTTTACAAAATTTGACTCTTAAATTTGGAATACAGTTTACATTTTGGATATTTCCAAATTATTAGCAAAACTGAAGATTTTTAATTTATATTTTTTACAAAATTTGACTCTTCAATTTAAACTGCAGTTGACACTTTTGCATATTTACAAATTATTAGCAAAATATGAAGATTTTTATTATAAATGTTTACAAAATTTGACTCTTCAATTTAAACTACAGTCGAAATTTTTGCATAATTGTATCTATTGTAATGATAGAAATATGCAAAATTGTCAACTGTAGTCTAAATTGAAAAGTCAAATTTTGTAAACAGAATTATCATAAAAATCGTCAATTTTGTTAATAATTTGTCCACGTCTGTATTAACTTTTTCGTATAGGATTTATCTCAGTTTAAATAAACATGTAGTAGTTGTTAAAACTTAACTCAAGAACATTGCTGGAGAATCTTTTAAGTGTATTGTAAATATTCATAATTTAAATATGTGTGTCACTGTTATATTGGTTAAGGCTGGATGATTGAAAGAGAAGTCCTTATCACCTTACCTCTGCCAGCGAAAATAAAACATTCTATTCTATTCTATTCTCTTCTATTCTATTCTATTCTATTTTAGTAATAGTAAGTAATTTGCGTTTCTATATATGTTTGTTCATTAGTCAACTGTCGAGTGTACAATTATTATAGCGACCACATTTGTTATTGTTTTTGTTGTTGCACATCGAATTTTGGCTGGGACAAAGAAGATAATATTATAGCAATGACACGCTGACTTTCTATACACATTCAAATTGTGGTTTATTTAACGACGCTAGCAACTGCAGAGGTAATTTGAGTAAATCTATTGACATGAGCCTGTCGCATTTAAACACACTTAAATGCCATCGACCTAGGTCGGGATCGCACCCGCAACCTCGAGCATAGAAGGCCAGCGCTATACCAACTACACTACCGAGGGCCACGATTTTCTAGATAACAGCAGGTTTGTCATTAGCCATAAATTTCGCTATATGTATAATTATACAAGTATTGATTGTGGAATTTCTCAAGGATATGTTTTAGGCTCTTTGCAATTTTCAGTAATGATAAATGATTTGTCTTTCAATATTTGTTTGTTGTTGAGTCAACTGTCGATTGTACAATTACTGTAACGATCTCATTTGTTATTATTTGTGTTGTTGTTACACATCGAAATTTGATTGGGACAAAGAAGATGATATAGCAACGATACGTTATTGTCTATGTCTCAGCAGGTCTATAATTAGGTAAAAATTTCGAAATATGTATAATTATGCAAGTATTGATTGTGGAGTTCCTCAAAGATATGTTTTAGGCCCTTTGCAATTTTTAGTAATGATAAATGATTTGCTTTTCAATATTTGTTTGTTGTTTAGTCAACTGTCGATTGTACGAATTATTGTAGCGACCTAGTTTGTTATTACTTTGTATCGTTTTTGCACATCAAAATTGGTCTGGAACAAAGACGATATTACAACAATGATACTCTGATCAGCGATATCACAACAGACTTTGCACTCTGCAGAATTTCGCTATATATGAATGCAAGTATTGATTGTGGAGTTCCTTAAGGCTATGTTCAGGGCCCTTAATATTTTCGGTAATGGTAAATGATTTTCCTTCCAATATTGGTTGCTCCATCGTTCTCCATATCCACACTTCAAATACTCCTAGTCGCTTCTCTTCACTTCGTCGTAAGGTCCATGTTTATGGACCATACAATGCCACACTTCACTACTCTCTTCCTTAGTTCTTTTTCCAGAACATAAGATCTTAATACCACAAAAAATAGGAATTGCAAATCATAACAGACTCTGCTTGCAGTGCACAATGGAACTTTCACTTGTACAATTCACAGGTATACAATTGTTCAACTACGAAGAAAGTTGTACATAGCTTGCTTACTTTTAATCCAATTTATAACGTTTTCAATTTTTTTCTTGGTAATATTTCTATAATGTTTTAAGTGATTTTTAAGGACTCCGTATGCTTTCTATACTTTATTTTATTTGTTTATTTACTTATCAATTTATTTATTTATTTTTATTTATTTATTTATTTATCATTCATTATTACTAACGATGAACTAATAACAAATCAAGGAATGAGAACGTAGAAAACGGAGTACCTAACAACTAACAAGAAAGAATTGGAATTGAATGAAATATTTGGTACTTGCGTAAATACAAAATATAAATTCACATCTGGAATTATAAAAAAATAAACAACGGAAGGAAAGTAATTGGTATTCAGAACTCTATTTTATGAAACCGCAATATTTTACAGAAAACAAACACTGTTAATTACAAGTCGATAGTGCAATGCATATTGTTGTACTGAGCTGCAATGTGGATTGTAAATAGGAAATATATGGATAAATTACTCGCTACGGAAATAGACTTTTGCAGGCGACCAGCCAGGAAATAAAAAATGCAGACATTTCAAAACATTTCAATAAGAGAAATTCATTCATTCATTCATTCTTTCAGTGTTCTGGCAAAGGGCAGGTTTTTCACTGCAAACCCAGCTTCCTCCAATCTTTTCTATTTTCTGCTTTCCTCTTTGTCTCCTCATATGATCCATATATCTTAATGTCATCTATCATCTGATATCTTCTCCCGTTCATCATTCCTTCCAGTGCATCCTTCAGCAAACAGTTTATTCTCAGACAGTGACGCAACCAATTCTTTTTCCGTTCGCATCTGTGGAGTAACAGCTAGCGCGTCTGGCCGTGAAATTAGGTGGCCCGGATTCGAATCCCGATCGGGTAAGGTAAGTTACCTGGTTGAGGTTTTTTCCGGAGTTTTCCCACAACCCATTATGAGCAAATTCTGGGTAACTATCATTCAGATGCTAAATAACCTAAGATGTTGATAGAATTGGTAAAATAACCCTCTTAAAAAATATATTTTTCCTCTTCCTGATCAGTTTCAGCATTATTGTTTCTCCACCTACTCTGTCCAACACAGCTTCATTTCTTAGTCTGTCTGTCCACTTCATACGTTCCATTCTTCTCTGTATCCATATTTCAAATGCTTCTTCACTTCGTCGTAATGTTTGTGTAATGTATGTACATCTATACTAGTAATAAATCTGTAGCCGAAATTTTTCTGGTAATTTTCGATTTTCCGAAAATAATTGGTCCCAACATATATAATTAACCACCCTGAGACCGAAAATCGCATTTTTGACACTTTTGTTTGTATGTCTGTCTGTATGTTTGTTACCTTTTCACGCGATAATGGCTGAACCGATTTATATGAAAATTGGAATATAAATTAAGTTCGTTGTAACTTAGATTTTAGGCTATATGGCATTCAAAATACTTTATTTAAAAGGTGGGTTATAAGGGGACCTGAATTAAATAAATCGAATTATCTCGCTTATTATTGATTTTTGTGAACAATATTACATAACAAACGTTTCTTTGAAAATGATTTCCGATAAGTTTTATTCTTTACAAAATTTTAATAGAACTGATATTTAATGAGATAAATGAGTTTTAAAATTAAAATAACGCCATCTAAGACGGTGCAATGAATTAAGAAATGACTTTGTCTATAAGGGGCCTTGGACAACAACACTCGAAACAGGGGCCTTGGACATCAACAATCGAAAACTATTAAACATGAAGTATGAAGTAATATCAGAAGCTAAATTAACAGATTTGTACAATTAATTATTATTTCACCATTGGAAAGTGTAGTTTCTCTAGATGGACATAATGCTATAATGTTATTACAGTAACGTCTGAGTAAATCGAGGACAGGTAAGATTAAAATAGCTTCTTATGCACAGAAAATTTGATAGGCTATTTTGTACATTCGTTTTCTGTATTTCTTAAACTAATATTTATGTACACTCATTTTAATCTCAGAGAATTAACAACGAGAGTGTATTGATTTAGTATGCAGTAATAGTACGTTAGCTTAGCAATCCATTATTTTATAATTCAAATTTTAACTATGCTCAATTGAATCATGTTAAAATACATAAAATAAATATGCAATAAATGCAATGCAAAAAAAATTGGGTAATGAGCGAAGCAGATTATCTTGCGCTGTCGTAAAAGTTGTTCCCTGGATCGAACGTCCTTTTATAATTATGTAATTACTTTATATTTATTTCTAGATAGACGCACAGAACGGCAGACAGACACAGTGATAAAGAGTTATGTAGGTAAATATATAAATAATTAAATACATAAATGAGTAAGTAAATAAGTGAGTAAATAAATAAATAAATAAATGAGTAATTCACTTGTGTAATTATGTGCTTTCATTCTTACTATACGTAAATATATACTTCTTTCCATTACATAATTCATTCATTTAATTATTTGCCCCTTTCTCTATAGTTGCTTGTATTTATTTACTTCCTTAATTAATTACTTGGTTATTTATTATTTGTTGACCTGTTTATGTATTTATCAATCATTCATACATTTTCTTATTTACTTGCTCTACTCCCTTTCTTATCCATTGACTTATCATTTTATATTCGACTGGGAAGATTAGAAAAGTAATCTTTACATGAAGAAAATGCAAATAACACTGAATTTAAATTGAATTTCGGGAGGGATATACTACGACCCAATACTGCGATCATTCAAGAAATGTTGTGCTAACCTTCAACTAGGCACATTCCCAATCCATATTGGCTGTTTGAATTGCGCCTTATCCAGGTTTCGAGTAGGCAACCCCACTCATCCCTAGGCAAGCCTCCTCCTTGCTATGGATTGACGAAGTAATGGTGAAATATTGACGGAATGATAAAGATGCCTAAAACGGGAAAACTGTAAAACCCGAGAAAAACCCCCAAAATCTTACCCTGCCTGCTACAATTGTCACTATGGATTTTTCAATAAAAAATTCCAGGTCTAACCGGGACTCGAACCCGGACCGCCTACGCGACTTAACCAAGCAGAGATGGAGTACACTGTAGTCTAAATTGTTAAATCAATGGTGACAAACTCGTACGTCTTATACAAGGACATCATTTTATTTTGCTAACATATCTAATAGCTATAACTTCGGATTAACGGTTGAGAACCGGAAACACCGTTTGCTACCCCCTTCCACGACTGGAGTTCGATGATACTTGCGTAAAATACAAACAAATCCCTTTGCTAGGTATAGGAGGGAAGAAAATTAGTTCATCCATTTACGTAAACTAGGAAATATCGCGATTTCCAGTATGATAATTTTCATTAGGTTTTTGTTTAATCAAAATACAGTACTGTATTAACAATAAGTGTTTTTACTCAGGAACTAAACTATCTATTCGGACGTATTCATTATGCAGTGTATATTATACTGTCTACAGCACATTAGCGTACAATACAGAGAATGAAGTTAAATTGTAAAATAATCATAATATGGATATTTAAACACAATTTTGAAAATGGCGGCCGTTTATTTTGATACAGGCTTCAATTCTTTTGTGCATATTATCGTACTATAGACTATTGCATCTAATTCCAATTGCCAGTTTCGTCCTTGGTGCCAGTAACTCATGTTGAAATAATTCTGTACCTACTCTATAACAGAGTGCCTTACGTACTGTAAATTTAATCTTCACTTCTGCCCGATCCGAAAAGATAAAATTACTCAGACATGCTATCTACTGTCCGTCCAAGTGGTTATGTCGCAGGGTCGTAGAAAGGGGAGAAATCACGTGACAGTTAATTACTTAACAAGGCCCTTTTATTTAAGTTATTTTAAACAGTTGTATAATATTATGTAGACGTCCAATTCCTAACAGAAATTAATGTTTTCAGAAAAGAGCTAAGACAGCCCAACCACCAGCCTTTACAGAAGGGCGAGCAGAAGCGAGTGGGGAAAACCGTGATGCGACGTAGGCAAACGGACGACAGTTCCTGTGAGAAAATATGATTCAATATTGAAAGCTCTTTCGTCACTGGAAAACGTGACCATATTTCTGGAACGTACTATTATTCACTAACTAAGTACTGTTTACTATATGCGGTCTTGGTTCTGTGTGGAGAATGGTTGGAAGTTTACTAGTAGAGGAGTGGGAGTGAAGTACTTACTTACTTACTGCGTATTCCGAATCTCACCGGTGAGCAATCCGATAGCATCACGGTGTTCCGAATTCCACCGATGACGTCATTGATGCTCCACCGGTGTCGCACCGGTGCCATCAAGTTGCAGAGGTGGTGGCAGTCTCCATCAGCCGCCATCAGTGAATCTGATTGGTTCTTGTATAGGGCGGGAATTAGCAGACGAATGACATCGTGCACTGTTGTGTCATGGCGGTGTGTTCTGCTTTAGTTCTGCTGTATTGTTTGTAATGAGCACAACGTAAAAACAATATGTTAATGGCTTATGAGCGAACATGTCAACGGACCAGTTATTACTACCGGTTCAAGAAATAAATTGTTTATGCTATCTTTTCTTTGAACGAGATGGCAGTACGGAAATTTCGCAAAAATTTGCTAGTGTAGCACAGAAAACAACTTGTACAGTCGCCATGACAGCATCGATCCTTCCAGCAGTTTTGTTCCTTATTTCGCTGCAACGTGACGTCATTGATGCCACCGGACCGGTGAGATTCGGAATACGCTGTTACTTACTGGCTTTTAAGGAACCCGGAGGTTCATTGCCGCCCTCACATAAGCCCGCCATTGGTCCCTTTCCTGAGCAAGATTAATCCAATGTCTATCATCATATCCCATCTCCCTCAAATCCATTGGGAGTGGGAGTGAAGTACATTAAAAAATTCAGGTACAATAGAAATTGACGTAAAAATAAAATGATGTCCCTGTACAAGAGCACTCAACGTTTTGAAATAGAAGAGCGTCCCTTGTTGCTTCCAATACCAACGTTGCTCTTTTTTGCTCCTGAGTGCACACACTATTTCGTAAGAGCAGCTGAGTTGGACACCATTAGGTTTAATTCCCTCGCCATGAAGGCATCATAATAATCCTAGGCCATAAATAAGGCGATCCTTCAGAAGACAACTCCAGAACAATGGCTGCCATCTCTTATATTTCTGTCTCGGTTTCAACAGATTGTCACTGTATTATTTGTACCTGTCATAAGCATCCTCACCCCCTCCTATAAGAGAAGCAATTCCTTTACAAGATAACAGCATTCATTTGTTGCCTCTTTTTTTATCTTTCCAGGGGTGAGATAGAAACAAATAGAAGCGGGAGAGAGAGACGGGAGCAAAAATCTAGAGTAATAAGTTTGGTCCTGCAAGTGGATGTGACAAGCGTGTCATGTTCCCAGGGGGTCTTCAGCTGACCTGTGCACCCCCCTTACTCCGCTACTCAGGCTTGGACAATCAATAGACGCCACTAACTCTGTCCGTCTGCGATTCTTATCCGGACTAAAACCTCTGCCTCAATACAGCAAGAGGCACGTAGATTTGTTACTGGTGGTGTCCACATGCTGCTGTTTCTTCACTCTTTACTCTAACGTCCCCTCCCATGATGTTATTCTCTCTCTCTCTCTCTCCCTCGAGTTTCTTTTTCTTTTACTTGTCTTTTTATTCTTCTGGTCAGCGGTCAAATTGGCGCCAATCATTTCAGAATTTCTATTGCAATAACCGGTGCGACGTGGGGCAGTTACGTCTCGTTTGAAATCAATAACTGAAGGGTCTCTACTTCTCTTCCAGTGAAGATTCTTTATTGGAGATCGATGAAAACTCCACCAAAACTTTTGCACTTGATTCATGAGCCAATTTGTAATATTCGATACGTCAAGGGATTTCATCACTAGCACCATTCGTTAAGAATCATCAAGTCCACACCTGTGGAGTAACGGTCAGCGCGTCTGGCCGCGAAACCAGGTTGCCCGGGTTCGAATCCCGGTCGCGGCAAGTTAAGGCTCGTTCACAATAACCCGGAAACGAGAATCGGAACGGAAACGAAAATGGTAAAATTTTAAAATGTGTACATTTAAATGTGAGCATTCACAATTAACGAAAAGCTTGCCGGAGCCCGAGATCGGGAACGGACAGTTGGCCAAGTTTCAACTTTGGCGTTCACGTTTCCGATCACAGCCCACTAGATTCATTCTATTGCCATCTAAAAGCTATTTTGTTGTCGTATATTTTGTAGCAAGAAGATCGTGACATAACCTATGCATTATTTTGTTCTGTGCTGTGCATCATGGAGCAAGTTTTATTTGATGAGATTCTAATATTGAGTGTTGAGGAAAATCCCCACGTTTACGATAAGCGGCGCGCCTCGTATAAAGATGAGAAAATGAAGGAGAATGCGTGGCTTTCAATAGTTGCATCTTTGAACACCGATCATAAGTGAATCATATTATATTACAATATTGGTTGTATTACACACTACATATTCACGCTTCAATTCAATAACTACTGTTGTGTTCATTTTTGTTCTATTACAAATGTTTCTTCTCTAATTATTTTCCGTTATGGTAGACTTAAAATAGGTTGTGATAATAAAGATGCATGGGCATATTTATAGTACCGTACCTAATGAAATGTTTTCCCTCAACCCAATGCGAGCAAATGCTGGGTAACTTTCGGTGCTGGACCCCGGACTCATTTCACAGGCATTATCACCATTTCATTCAGACTCTAAATAACCTAGATGTTGATACAGCGTCGTAAAATAACCCAATAAGCGAATCAACTACTAAGATTATTTTTCACACAAGTAAATAATAATTTTCATGCCATTGATAATGAAATTGTCTACAATTTTTAAGATTTTACGGCTTTCATTTTTGTGGCACATGTACAGTATCTTAGCAACTTAATAGAGTTACCAAAATTTGGCTTTCACCATACATTTATTTTTTCAGTTATTCAATTTTTAAAAAAGGAGGCAACATTCAAAATTTTATTCGTCATAAAAATTTCATTCCATCAATCTGAATATTTTTATACAGCATCACTTCTATGTTTGGGAGAAAAATTTGCATCCTCTTTTTTTTTTTTTTTTTTTTTAACGATCCCTAGTTACAGAGAAGAAAATCACGACTTTTTAATTCTAATTTTTCGGCTGTGCTATAATTATACTGTATATACACAAAGACTGGAAGTGAAATAATCCTGCTGCAGGTTGAAAGGGACACTATAACTTTATACTACTGGGTTCAAAAAGTTCCCGGAATTTTACTATCATTTTTCGTATTAATATATAACAAGGGATATTATACATTTGTTTTGTTGGTAACATTCATGATGTCATTTCCTTAAAGTTTGTTGATAATGGCGATTGTTGGTTTTGAGTTGTAGGCAATTGTTTATCATAGTGTTTTGTTTGCTCGTCGCATTTTGTAATTATGTCCAGAGAGCAACGTACAAACATCAAGTTCTGTGTTTTGTTACACAAAACTCCTGCAGAGACATTAAGATTGTTGGAAGAAGCATATGGCGAAGCAGCAATGAAAAAAACTCAAGTGTATGCCTGGCATAAACGCTTTTCTGGTGGCAGCGATAGCATCAAAGATGACGTACGCAGCGGCCGACCAATAACTCCAACAAATGAAGCAATCGCTCAGCGTGTGCGTAATGTTGTGAGGGACGACCGACTTAAAACCATAAAAGAGGTAGCAGCAGAGGTCGGAATATCAGTCGGAAGTGTACACAATGTTCTTCACAAGCATCTCAACATGATATTACGTGTCTCAGAAGTTAGTTCCGAAAATGATGTCGGCAGAACAGAAAGAAACAAGAATGACTCTTGCTGGGGACATGATCAGTATGGCTGATGAAGATGGTGATTTCTTAAACAAAATTATTGCTGGTGATGAAACTTGGTGCTACTTGTACGACCCAGTCCCTAAACGACAGTCATCTGAGAGAAAATCGAAAACATCTCCTCGGAAGCAAAAATTTCCTAGGGACACTTCCAAAGGCAAAGTTATGTTGGAAGTTTTCTTCGACTCTCAGGGTCTCATCCACCATGAGTTCATTCCAGAAGATCGTACTGTAACGAAAGAATTGTACGTAGAAATCCTCCGTCGCCTCCGGGATGCAGTGAGAAGAAAACGTCCAGAAAATTGGGTAGAAAACAACTGGTTCCTTATGCATGACAATGCACCTGCTCATCGCTCAATTATTGTAAAGAATTTTCTTGCCAGGCACAACATAACTGCTTTGGATCAGCCACCATACTCTCCTGATCTCTCACCACCTGATTACTTTCTGTTTCCCCGTCTGAAAAGTCATCTGAAAGGACGGAGATTCAATGCTGAAGAGGTTATCGCAAACGCGACGAGAGCACTAAGACGGGTTTCACAAAATGGCTTCCAGGCCTGCTTCCAGGAACTCTACACGCGTTGACAAAAGTGTGTTGTTGCGGAAGGCAACTATTTTGAAGGGAATGCTGTAGAATAGTGTGTAAGGAACGTTGTTTCTATGATATTAGCAAAATTCCGGGAACTTTTTGAACCTAGTATGTATAATTATTCAAAATAACCTCAATTAACATCTTAACACATAGTAAATATTTTATAAAAAAAACTAAGCAATTATTAAATTATGTAAAGTTATAGCATGGTTTACTACTATTTATCTGTATCGGATATGTCTCGTTTCAAACACCCTATACCATTTGAGAATTTCTGTATAGAAAAAAATGTTTTAAGCGAAAGTTGCTTAATTTATTTAGGACAACCAAAATATATAAAAATTATATCATCGTTTCCTTTAAAATTCTGAAATTACTCCCCCGAAACCCCATTTTGGGGCACGCTGAATTGTTGTCCATGAGACTATCATGAAGGCCCCCTTCTCTGAAAACTGTACGAAAGGTCAGAATTTAGTTATACTGATCCATTTAAGAGATATTAGCTTGTAACATTTTATGTGGGTTACCCTGTATACATATAAAGTTGAAGAGTCCGCCCATTCATTCACTCACTACATTAATATACACTTTTGAATATTCTCTGTATTTCCAGAAGACTGTTAGAGAAAACTAACTTAAATCAGTAGGTATAAACAGACATACAAGTTCACAAGATACATGTGCTTCATCAAAACGAAGTCATGCTAGAAATATACGTCAGTTTCACAGGAACTGGCAAAGACTCTTTGCGAATGGAATTACTTCCGCCATAAAGAGATGTTCAACATTCTGAGCCCTGTAAACGTGTACGAGGAAGCAATATCGGACGTACAGGTATGAGCCGGGGAGATCAAATACAAGCAACAGGTATATTTGCTTAAAGCATGAAGAAGACACTTGGAAGACGTTACCAAGTCAAGTTTTATGTACGTAACTGTAACATGTTGAGGACTCTTCTTAGAATACTAGTTCAGGAAGGAAATGCTATTTTCATTACAGTAGTAATATATTTTGTCTCTCAAACAAGGTATGTTGAAGAATTCATTACTGTTGCTGCGAAACATAGCTTCCTATATTCAATTTCTGACAGCAATAGTTCTCAACTGGGGGTCCGCAGAGTAGATAAATTGGGGTTGCGAACAAAATAATAATATACTCTAGTAGGAGTAATAATAATAATAATAATAATAATAATAATAATAATAATAATAATTATACTTGAAGCACGTAAAGCGATAGGTTTGGAAGTAAATCCCGAAAAGACAAAGTATATGCTTATGTCTCGCGACCAGAATATTGTACAAAATGGAAATATAAAAATTGGAAATTTATCTTTTGAAGAGGTGGAAAAATTCAAATATCTTGGAGCAACAGTAACAAATATAAATGATACTCGGGAGGAAATTAAACACAGAATAAATATGGGAATTGCCTGTAATCGACTGTGCTGTCAAAAAAGCTGAAAATTAGAATTTATAAAACAGTTATATTACCGGTTGTTCTATATGGTTGTGAAACTTGGACTCTCACTCTGAGAGAGGAACATAGGTTAAGAGGTTTTAAGAATAAGGTGCTTAGGAAAATATTTGGGGCTAAGAGGGATGAAGTTAAAGGAGAATGGAGAAAGTTACACAACGCAGAACTGCACGCATTGTACATTCTTCACCTGACATAATTAGGAACATTAAATCCAGACGTTTGAGATTGGCACGGCATGTAGCACGTATGGGCGAATCCAGAAATGCATATAGTGTGTTAGTTGGGAGGCCCGAGGGAAAGACCTTTGGCGAGGCCGAGACGTAGATGGGAAGACAATAATAAAATGGATTTGAGGGAGGTGGGATATGTTGATAGAGACTGGATTAATCTTGCACAGGATAGGTACCAATGGCGGGCTTATGTGAGGGCGGCAATGAACCTCCGGGTTCCTTAAAAGCCAGTAAGTAAGTAACACATAAATGGAGCATTCAGCAATGAAGCAAACACTTCAAAATCCATGGCCTTAACGTAGGTTACCTAGCTATACCTTATTATTCTGTTACAATAATCTCAGATTGATAATGAATATTTTGTTGCATATTTATCTATTTTTACGGCATAAATACATACATATTCTTCACGTTTTTTAGGGCATGAACTTCTTTTCCCTTGTGATCAAATGCAATATGAAACACTAATAAAATTAAACAAAGTGCAACCATCTGTTATGAGTCATAATACAGGTTTTGGATGATGAAGACAATGATGATGATGAGTTTATGACGCTTTGTCTGTATAACAGTTTATCTATTTATTTCTTCATTTATGACAAATGATACACGTAAAGAACTGTATCCATTT